>NC_133534.1:91972036-92274136 GCF_048544455.1 Silene latifolia
ATTTTGTTCCAAATGAAGGGCATATGTGCTTAATTCTTAATTGAGTTGGAAATGGATGTTGTTATATGGTTTTGTTTAGGTACTAGCTTGGCTGCCTATACCTCCACATTCCCATAACATGTTTTGCCTTTCCTTACCCATTGCCTCACTTTACCATATTTTTGTTGGAAAATCTATATCTCATTACTTAACATATTCATATATGTTTCAATTAATTTAGTCATAAAATTAATTTACAAATCTTATGCATGCAAACTTAAATTAAAAGAAAAGAGATCATTTTCCTTACTACATGATTTCGGTTTTATGGGCAGCAACAAGATCTCCTTCTTGTTAGTTCTTGAGCTCTCCATATATAAGGATAATCCTCCAAAAATCCCAAAGTAGAGATTATCCTCTTGATTGCACCCAAGACTATCCCTTATCCCCACTAAATAATATTAGCTAGATCTTAGTTTAGTAGTTTACCTTAAAATTGATTACTAACACTCATATATTACATTAATAATTTTTAGTAATCTTTTAGAACAATTTGAATCAAAAACTCATCTTTTTGATGAAGAAGAGGATGAATATATGAGAGAGAGAGAGAGAGAGAGCTTTTTATGTTAATGAATACAAGTAAAATTAAGAGAATAAAATTCTCTCTACTTGTCACAAAAACCGGTGGGGGGGACATAAGAAAGACCATGCATGGTCTTTTTCTTTTCCTTTTGCTCTTCTCAAGTCAATAGGTATGTAAGAGGTAGTGTAGGCTTTTAAGGCTAGTCTACAATAGCCTTAATAATATATTATTTATCACATAAAATAATACAACCCACAATCCACTATTATCCCTCCAATTATTTTCGGTCATATGAGTAAAATGGACCTCCATTTTATTTTGCCAATTTGTCAAATGTCACACAATATGTCATATTTAGTATGATACATGTTATTAATTAATTTAATGCATATTTATCACATAAATATCATTTTATGAATTAATTAAATTACATCCAATAAATTGACTAGTGATACTTAATCACATAAATAAAATGGGTCATGTAATTATAATTCACAATATCTTGTAATTATAATTAACCATTCATTCTTATTTCTATTGTTTTTCAAACAATAAACAATTTTAGTAACAAAGCATTTTATTACTAAAATAAATCTTATTTAATCCCATTACAATAAGATAATTATTCTCTCTCACAAATCGAATTGTTCAATGTTAAGGAATTGATCAACTTGCATCGTCATACAATTAATCAACTTAATAGATAAGGGCATTATCCTTTAGGTGTGACCTTAAGGGATCAACTGACCACCACCGTCCCACAACAGTAACGTCAAACTCTAGTAAGCCAATCGTTACCGATTAATGTTGATCAGTTGACTATATAATTGAATCATCCCTTACGTATTCTTAAAATGAGATTTAAACATGTGATCAATATGATCGACAATTGTGATCGCATTATTGTCCGGGACACTTTACTCCAACAATCTCCCACTTGTCCTCGACAAGTGTGCGTCACCAATTCTCTTGTCCTATTACTATCTCCCACTCAATGCAAGGTGTCTTTCGGGTCGTACTTGCAAGTGATCATATCGAGAGTGGTTTCCTCGATCTGGAGAATATCTGATTGACCGGAATTTATCTACCATAGATACCTTCCGAGCGTGGCCACGCATTTCCAGTTCATTACTCCTCGAGTGGCCCTGAGATATTGTTTTAACCCTGACAAAGGGGTGAACAATTCTTATCGCACTTATTCCCTTCGACTAGCCACGGCCATTATAACCCAAAATATGCCCATTTGACCCCATTTACGAAGGTCGTAGTAACATAAATCAAAGCTAATCTGAAACTGTGCCATCTTAGGCGAACAGTCTTTAGTCAAAAGAATCGACTCATTAGAATACTATAGTAGCTCTCGCCACGACAAAGGCTATATGAATTTGCCAGAACTCTATAAGCGGTCACTGCCCGACAAAGTGTTCCTAACAGTCTGCCTATGTGATCGACTAGTTATCTCACATGACTCTATGGCACTTGAACTTGCCATCAATCGCATCACACTCTAGTCACTTCGAGATGTCACCTCATACAAGTGACTATGGGCGAATAAAAGGAGTTTTTAAAGTAAAAACTCGAACGACAAATGCGATTATCACATATGAATAGTCAATGCCTGATTACTATTTCATGTTCTATAATCTAATTTGATCTTGTATGTAGTTGTTCATTTCAATTTAATTGAAATGACATGACTCATCACGTTTAGCCTATGAGAAGGCTTTGGTTAGTAGGTTTTATCAACTTCTTGTACCTTACTCAACCTTACGACATACTTGTTTTCCTTTGTAATGTATACATTTGCATCACAAAACTTTCTGAGTACGTGTCGAGATCCAATAAAGACATAGGCCCTCTAGCCTAAGAATAGCTCCCACTGTTTTCACAGTGTGCGGGACTCATCCTCTTGCACATCTCATGATTGCAAGCGTACTCAATATCCGTTATAAATATCTCTCATTGTTCTTTATTGCCTAGAACGATTCTAGAAAATCTATTTCTTAAATAACATAGCCACAATGGTATCTAACCATCCTAATGTGTTTTGATTATGGTTTTGTCGGAAACCATGCGCAATCTCAATTGTCAATTGTCACTTGTGTAACACCCTTTCACAAAATTGCATCAAAAACACTTTGCATTATATCCTTAATGCTTCTGCAAGTACTTAAGGGTAATCAATATGGCTACTTAGTGATTATTTCTTGAATTCGATTTTGAAACAATTCATCATACTCAAAGTATATGAAGTATTATACATCATTTCCTATTTAATTGATTCGGCAGCGGAAGCAAATAGAATTAATCAAATATGTTCAATTTATTGAACTAGTCATGAATCTTATCAACATGAGACTTCTTTTTTTACGCTAATATCATGTAGATTTATCTTCATAAATCCGGACATTAAAGATGTATTATAATACTCCAAAAGTCTTAAATCATTCCCAATGATCACTATGTCATCCACATATAAGACTAATTAAAATTTCCGTAACTCCCACTAAACTTCATGTATAAACACAACTTCTCGACTTATCGAGAAATGTTTTATCACATGATCAAAATGTTGATGCCAACTCATTGATGTCCTACTTAAGACCCTCTCTTAAGTTTTACATTATCTTAGGATTGCAAGAATCTTCAAAACTTAAAACATGTATTGAATATATTCCTTCTATTTGAAGAACTGGGTTTTAGATTCACTTGTTGTATGTGTATCCTCATAATGAAACACAATCCCTAAGAAGATCCAAATAGACTTAAGCATTTCGATTAGTGCAAAACCCTTTGCAACCAATCAAGCTTTGAAATCTCTCTTTATTAGTGCAAAACCCTTTGCAACTAATCAAGCCTTTTTATTTCGTATTTTCATGGCTCTAAGCCTTGTATTGAGTTGTGACTTTAAACACTCTCATGTAAGTCATATGTTCATTACTTTCTAGAAGTAATCAACTTGAATCAAACGATTTCTTTTGTAAGTTATAAACTCTTTACTTTCTTAAAAGTAGCATGAATTCATCATTTTCAACAAGTGACGAATTTAACCTCCTATGTTTTAAAGAAACAACATCTTACACAAAACGTCTCATGTAGTCAAGAAAGACCAGTTTCTTGCGACATAACATTCTCTGTGGCATTCTTTGTGGCTCTTGAATAATTTCTCCCACTCTGTCTTCTAGAAATAAACTTGTATTTTAGAAAGACATCTTCACGAGCCGCAAACCCGTCGTACTCGTGATAATTGAAAGGGAAAAATGAGCATTTGTTTCTTGTGAAAACTTACAAATATGGTACTCTACCATTTTATATCTCATATGATTCGTTTTAGATTTAGTGGAAAAATAATTTCGACAAAATGATAAAATCCCCAAAAGGATCAAGTAACTCAAAGTAACTTGATTGAAGTCCAAACCATATCGAATAACGTTTGATTTCTTATCCATCCACACATTATCTCATAATGTGTGTAAGAGAGATTAACTTGTGATACTATATCACATTTCATTTGGCTTATATCAAAGTCTTCACTTTGATAATCCCATCACGACTAGATCGTGATTCTTTGAACTCTTTCAACTTCTTCAAGGATTTCTCTATTTACCTTATTAAATTAACACATTAGTGTCAACTTAAATCGTTGGTAAAAATAAAATGATCAACCTATTTTGGATCAATGATTTACAACCTCGATCTCCTTTTCAACCAAAAGGCACGAGACATCTTGCTTTGAATACAAGATACGCATATACCATAAGATTAACAATCTAATGGTGTCAAGAGTATTCGATAACTCTTTGCATTCATCATTCCAGAATTTAATGTTTAATCTTGGGTTACCAATTTGAGTCTTGCATCATCTCCATGATATATCATTCTAGTTTGGTTTAGAATATATTCACCTTGATAATGGGCTAGCCATACATCAAATCATGGTGTATCGGGTGACAAAAGTGAAACCTCTTTTGTATCTTAACAAGTTTATATTCTTATTTAGAGTTTATGCACTTAATAGTCATAATTAAGTACAACTCTAAATCCAAAAACTAGATTGAGTACACAATGACTCTATCTCTCAACATCATTGTTGCTAGTTCGTCATATTGTAATCATCCTATGTATCAAGTACAATGATGAAAACCACCACCGGTTTCTAATATTGACGAAGTAGTACTAGCAAAATTTATGTTAATCAAATAAACATTTAAAGAAGAAGGTCCCATTAGATGTCCCACAACTAATTTGTTGATTCTTCAATAATTTGGGGTAGTTTCCTTTCTAGTGTCCAACATTTAAGACAATGGAAACTTTATCGGTCGGGATTGATAGGTTTAGTATCGTCATTCTCAATAACTTTACTTTCAACATTACCTTGTATCAATTCCATTATAATCTTTACTTCTTGAACCTCATCCTTTTCTTAACGGTTTAAGAGAATGCTCCCACTTATTTCAAAGAATCTTTACTTAGAGAAGCAAAGTTGAATCTTATAAAGACTACTCTTCAATTCAATCGTTTTAGTCTTAAAACTTTCATTGAAGTGGTTGCGTTATTTTGGTCAATTACGAATTCTTACTAATCTAATTACCAAAACAATTTATCGCTTCAAGATACTTAATTTAATTAAGCATATGAGAAACAATTAATTGTAAGTAGATATGTTAGTCAAGAATCAAAAACTTGTTTGATAATGAATAACTTTAATCTATACTCTTTAAAAGAGATCCTTAGCAATGGTTCATTTGAGGTTTTAGAAGCAAATTCATATTTGTCTTTAGTTACGATGTTTTAATGGAGATTTGAATCAAAAATCGTATATGAATTGGTAAAGAAATAGAACAATATGATAACGGAATAGTGGAAAACTTAACATTTATCGTTTTATTAATACTTGTAAATAACAAGTAAAGCATTTACATAGTGACCTCTACCCAACTATGATAAATGATTCCAAGATCCAAATTCATATTAACTTGGGCATCGGTAAAGCCGAATACAACCCTCATCAATATAACTCGGTGGATTAACTCTTTAATCGATTCTACTTTTAGAACTCTTGGTCGATAAAATTACATTAATATTTATCTTTAGCCCGAAACACATCCGGCAACCGTCGAGAATACTTTCGTTGAGTTCAACCCAAATTTCGAATAAATGTGTCCATGATTCAAATTTACATCAACTTGGGCATCGGTAAAGCCGAAAACAACCCTCATCTTTATAAATTCGGTGGGTAGACATTTATCACCCACTTCACCAACGTAACAAGGTTTGTCTTACGGTAAAGCCGGCTCAACTTCCTTGCGAAACTGGTACTTCATAGTTTCTACTATTTGGTAAGGCTAAGTCTCAATTGTTTAATTTTTAGTGAGAGGTCATGTCAATTTTTTATCTATCACGTTTTAAGTGAATTAAAGCGGTGAACTACGATAATTATAATTGACACGGTCGATATACTCGATTTAAATGATAATGCATGTTTTAGTTATGGCGATTTAGCGATGCATGCGACATATAAATAAAATGCAAAGCATAAATTAAATCCTAGTATGGCCTTCCTAAAATAGAAAATCTAATTAACTATTACATATTCGGAAACCAACTCCATTGGTCCCTTGAACTTTGGTTTTTGGCACGCATCTCGAGGTAACACCGTCTTTATGTATCGCCTTCTTGAGTGACACCGTCTTCAAGGAACTCCGAAATAATTAAATTACATAACAAATTACATAATTTCCTATTATACATTTGTAATTAAAACAAAATTAATCTATTAAATTACAAAACGGTGATACGAGATCACAATAAATTACAATCGAATCGATATTCCCATACATTTCGGGTAATACCAATTAAAAACTAAGGCCATACTAAGTAAAATTACATAATTCAAAAATTATATAAAATAAAATTATGACAATCATAAATAAAATGCAGCATTATAATATGTATGAACATGCCCAATTATTATGCTAAATCGCCTTTAAGGAGCCAATATCGTATATTAAACGGCTTTTACGGATTTGCGTGATTCAACCTTTTAAAATCATAATAAATTACATAAAATCATATTTATGCACAAGTTAATTACCCTAACCATCTTATGACTCAAAATTAGTCTCCACTAACAATTTGACTATAATTAACTTATATTTCTTAAAATTGTTCATTAATGGACTCAAAATTACAACAAAAAGCTATAAACTCCAAATAAATCATAAAAATTTCAAATAAATTCAAAATTTGAAATTTAAACTCATGAACATTCTGTAAAAATACCATGACACTCATAATGTTCAAAAACGTAGGTTAAAATTTCGAAAAATTTATCGGAAAAACAATGTTGCGGTTTATCGGATTTATCAATTAAAATCATAAAAACATGAGAAAAATTATACTCATCAACTTTTCAATTTTAGATCTGAAAAAGATAATAAAATGCAACATGTGACGTTTTTCCTTAGTCATGAAGTATGTTTTAGCAATTTTTAACTAATAAGTCACTATTTATGCTATTTTTCATCAAAAAAAAAATCATAAATCATGCATGAAGACTTCATTATAGCCTATTATTTTACACACATCTTGTAAAATTGCATGTGACAACATACTAAATTTCTATGACCAGATTCGAAATATTTCTCATATTAACCTATTTATCATTTAAATTCGATTTTTATCATGAAAAATCCATATTTCGAGCATAAAAACTCCAAAAATTCTGAAAATTTGCAGATCATCTAAAAATAATATATGTGAATACATATCCAAAAACCACTGGAAAATTCGAAGTTTAGCTAATTTTCGTCCAAAAAATGATATTTTTATCATAAAAATCACATTTTAATGCCAATATAATATAAAATGAACAATAAAACCATAAGGGCATCATCCTTTAGGTGTGACCTTAAGGGATCAACTGACCACCACCGTCCCACGACAATAACGTCAAACTCTAGTAAGCCAATCGTTACCGATTAATGTTGATCAGTTGACTATATAATTGAATCATCCCTTACGTATTCTTAAAATGAGATTTAAACATGTGATCAATATGATCGATAATTGTGATCGCATTATTGTTGGGGACACTTTACTCCAACAATTTTTGTAAGCCCTCGGCTGTTACAGGACCTTGTTTGGTTGGAATATATGTACGGTAGCTAGAATTGTCTATCATATTAGTTCCATGCATGTTTATGTGGATCGTAGTTGATCGGTCTGTTTCGTTTTCTCAATTTAATAGATGTTGTCGTTGGGTCACGTCCGAATAAAAACACAATTTATAGCTTCACAAACAACTCTTCAATTAGTAAAGAGGCAAGTAAAGGTCGGATCCCAAGGGACGGGAATTGAGATGAGATTTCTATTGAAACTAGTGGTGTCTTAGGGGTGTCACAATTTGGGTTGATGTAGAAGGTCACTAACTAAATAGCAATGAAAGTAAATAAGCAAGATGAATTAAAAGGGTTGTAAACAATTGATAAAAAGCACTAGGGTGTCATAGGGTCAGAGGGGAATCATAGGCTTAGCATTTCATCAAACATAACATGTGCATGAGTTGAGATCAAAACAAGCAAGCAAATAAACCATTAAAGCATATTAATTTAAGCATGAATCATTCCCCATGTTGGTTTCCCCTAATTACCCATTAACCCTAGCTAGGTCACTACTCACTCATTATCATGTTGATCATGCTAGCAAGGTTGTCAATCATACCAACAAAAGGAAACATGATGAATAAATGAAAGTAATTAACAATAATTAATAAGGGAATAAGAGAATTATACCTACTAATGATTCCAATAACAAAGCAAAGAATAAAAGAAGTACTTGATGCTTGATTGAGAGGTTGTCAATCTCCCAATAATAACCCAAATAATTTTCAATTACCCAAAATAAAGGATGAACAAAAGAGAGATTAAGGAAATAAAACTTGTATTAGAACTTGATTAATTGTTGATTATAATACTAAAGAGAGATTTGATTGATATTAACTACTCTAAATATTGATAAGAAGAACCTACTCTTCTAATTAGACTAATGGGGTATTTATAGTGGAAATTAGGTGGATGCATTAGGGTTAACTAAGGGCTAAACTAGTAATTACACTTTTTAGATTGAGCAGGGAGAAGCCGGTATTTTTCGAAGGAAGGGCTTCTTTCTTTGTAGCTTGGAGGAGACGAAATTTCGCTGTACTGGAATCCGTGCGTATTCGAGTCGGGACGGGCGGATTAAGGCAGGGGAAGACGGGCGTCTTCAGGGGAATCCGGGCGGATTCTGTGGGCTGCCAATCCGGGCGTCTTTGGAGGAAGACGCACGGATTGTGTTTGTGGAGGACGGGCGGATTCAGGACAATCCGCTCGGATTGTAGCTCAGCACTATTTCTTCTTCTTTTCTTCCGTTTTCTTCATAAAATCCTTGGGGATTTCCTCGGGGATGCAAGGATCCTTTCTCAACATTGCTCATCTACTATCATATGTACAAAGGCCTTCTAATCTTGTCTCTCCTTGATGCTTGGTCATTGAATTCAATCAATTTAGTCTTGTTTTGCCATGAAAATGCAAGATTTGCACTCCTTTCTTACCAAGGGATCAAAATCTCAAAGAATATGCAAAACAAAGAACTAAAGATAATAAATGACCCAAATATGTACTAAAAAGCATGGGAACAAGGCTAATTCGGGGGCTAAATATGCGCTAATTATGGTCACATCAAATATCCCCAAACCGAACCTTTGTTCGTCCCGAGTAAAGAGGTGACAAAGACTAGGACCATTATTTAAACTAACCTAATAACATAGCCGATATGAGACAATTAGTGGGTCTCACTCCGCCCCTTCAACTCACAACAAGACAACCATGAGGTAGGATGCCTTCTTGCAAGGCAAGGTGGGTTTTGCCAAAATGGCGACACATCCAAACATTAAGCACATAAAATCAAATAATGGATGCATCTACAAAAGGAATAGCCACTTCCTCATCAAGTGGCGGAGGCAACCAAAAGAGAACAAATTTAAGAGCATATAATCCTTCACAAATACTAGTTCAACAAATTACTAAGGCTAAGAGGATGGCACTAAATCACCTCCAAATGGTGTTAAACTAGACTACTTTCGTCCTCAATTTCCAAATGCTTTCGTCAAGAGCGATCGGATGGTGGTGGCATGATGATCCCTATGATGCTAGTAGCATATGACATGACAAGTTTCGAATTCTCTACAACAGTGAAGGTCATGGATCGTCCCAAGCTCGACAAAGTGGCTTGACAAAAAGGCTTTTTGGGAATGAAATGCTCAAATCTTTATAAACAAAGGGTGGATATGACTAGTATTCAAAATTATCCTCATTTAGCTTTCACATTTCAAAAATTTAAGATGGGGTTTGTCCCTTCCGGGCTAGTGTCCTTTGCTTTCGCCAATCGCTTATTAGGCAACCGGTTAACCTCTAGACAATAGCTTTTCAGGGTGATAGTCACTCTGTCTCTGGGCGGTCGAATTCATAACCATGTGGGGGCCCAATTCAATGGATCCCTCTCCAAAGCACATCGAAGTGGTACGCCTCCATCAAAACAACTAAATTTCTCAACATTTCAACATTTCATAACATTTGAGGTTTCCTTAGCAATAAATTACTTCCACATGACAAAATTTTCGAAATGAGCACTTCAAGCTTATTGATAAAAAATATTTTTGGGTTGCCTTACCACGTGGTCAGTCAAGGTCACCTAGACAAGTTAACCAAGTCCACATCGCATCACGGGGTTGGATAGGTGACTCACATGCAAACCCTTGACTAGGCTTTGGGTCATGGGTCAAAAGACACTAGTATGATACTATCTAGGGTGTTTTACAACCATTCTAGTAGGCAAAGTCTTAAGTTGAAAAAGTATTTGTAATGGCTTAGTTGCTCTTGTCAAAGTTCTCAATTAGGCACTTTTCAAAATGTTTTACATAAATGCAACTATATGCCATGATGCAACTATTATATACATCCTAATGCAAGTGATTCTATCAACTAATATGACATATAAACTAAATGCATGTCCTAAGTTCACATTGTTATACCACATCAATCAAAACAAAGCCACATAGTCATTAAAATAAAGAGGAAAAAGGAGATTGGAAAGATCATACCATGCGGTCTTCATGATCCTCATGTCTCGGATGTGGCGTAGTCAATCAATGTGAACAAGGATAGAACAAACAATATATACAATATATACATATATATATAACTACACTACAAAAGAAATAAACATGTTTTTGGGTTTTTCAATTTTAAAATTTTTATGGTTTTTCGAAAATTTTCAATTTTTTTTGGATTTTTGAATAAAAGTTAAGTTAGAATTCCCCATCCCCACACTAATATGGGCATTGTCCTCAATGGCCAAAATGATGGGAAATTATGCAAACATGATGCATGATTTCTACACTAAATGCAAGCTACACTAATCTATACTACATGATGCATGGTTTTTGTTTATGACGGAGAGGATAATTTAGATTACCTCCCGTTGTGTATGCATTAACTTCCCCAAACCGATCTAGACATTATTGCTAATGTCCAAGGATGGGTGTAGTTCATGCACACACTATGCAATGCATGAAACTAATTTTGTCATTTTGGATTTTGAAAAGGTGGGAACAATAAAATGAGAACACCTCGATGGGGCCGAGGTGTTAGTCCTCTATGGTGCTAGGACTACTCCAACAATGATCAAGAAAAATAATTAAAACAAAGAGAGAAATAGACAAACCTTGAGAGGTAGGAGCCTCCAAAGCTTGCTAATCTTCCATCATATCATCATTATCATCACTATCCTCACTAGAAGTGGTCTTATCACCACTTTCTTCTTCACCTTGCTCATCATCCTCTTCTCCTTTTTCACTAGCTTCTTCATCAATGTTATCATCAACCTCTTCATTACCAACAACCTCATTGTCACCCGGAACAACCCTAGATGCACTCGGAAATAGGACTTCCATATCCGCCCAACTAGGCAAAGGACATGATGGGTCAAGTAGTCCTTGCCTAGCTAAATGTTGGAGGGGTGAATATGTTGGAGCTTGTGTCCTCCTCAAATTAGTGTGATAACATTTGTAAATCTCTTACAGGTTCACAAGGGTATACTTCGTATATTTAATAAGTTGATTAACGTTTACCTAATAATGGTTGGCTTGCTAGAAAGTTTGACGTTATTATCATACAGATGGCGGTGATCAACTGGTCCCTAAAAGTCACACCTATAGGATGTGTTTGAGAGATGTGGTTATAGAAATATGATCACATTGATGCCTAATATGACTAAACAGTTAGTCAATGTGTTGATGAGACAATTATTTAATAAAGATTAAATAATATTAGTTGAGACGAATTAACTGTGAATTCGTAAATTAAATATAATAAGTTATATTTAATTAAATGTATGTAATGTTAGCTTGGACGAATTAATCTGCTAATTCGTAATTAAATGTAATCGGTTATATTTAATATCAACAAGTTGAATGTCTCATAGTGGTAATAGTGAGGGTACACAAACCAAGAGGTCATGGGTTCGATCCTCACTAGATGTCAATTTAACACATTTTATACATTTTTGAAATAACCATAAATAAGGAAAGAATACTCCTTATTTCGGTTATGGGCCGAGAAAAATAGAAAAGAAAAGCCTACCCTAATTCATTCCTATACACGGTTTATAGGTGAGTGAGAGAGGATTTTCTGACCTAATTCATTTTTCATTTTTGCCTCCTCTCTCATCGGAAAACACAAAGAAAACCTAAAAATTATTTTAATTTTTGGATCGATTCTAGCAAAATCAAGGGCATTTCTCGGAGCATCTTGGGTGCAACTGATAGGAGAATATCTACTTTGATATTGTTCTTAGGCCGTATTTGCTAGGACCTAAGGTTATTTCTGAATCCTCTTCTTTTGTTTATGTATTTTATTTTATGACTAGTGATCGTCATCATAAAATTCGTTATAATCCTTAATAATAAGGGAAGTATATAGATAATTTCCCACAAGTGGCATCACAGCCAAAGCCACGAATTTTAATTTTGATGATTTTCATAAAATTGTTTGTAAACAATAATTAGGGTTTGCGAAAAAATATATAATCGGCTGGATTTTTTTTTATCCGTGGAATTTTTTTTCCTTCCGTCACGTTACTGTTCATGGATGAACAGTATTTTTTTTTTAAAAAAAATTCAGTTTTTTTTCTTTCGGTTTTTCCTGAAAACCCGATTAAAGTTTTTTGCGGCTGTTTTTGTTTATGCCGATTTGAAAAACATCCGAGAAAAGTAAGAATTTTTTTTCCTGCTACTATTCACGTTTCAGTTACTGTTCACAAAAAAAAAAAAAATTTATGTGTTTCGGTTTTTACAGATAAAGCCGAGTTTAAAAAGAAAACAAAACGGGTTGTTTTTGTCTTGTTGTTTTTGCCGCAAAAATGAAAAAGAAAAAAAAAATTTGGGCTGTTTTTTTTTTACTGTTACTGTTCACGGCTGGACAGTTTATAAAAAAAAAAAAAAATTTGGGTTTTGGCTGTAAAACCGAGAGAAAGATTATTTTTGAGTAGTTTCGGTTTTACCGAGCTAATTTTAAAGTTTTTTTTTGGCCAATTAATTATTGTGAAGCGGTTCATAATTAAAAGATACCTAATTATTTTAAAGCAATTTAAAATATTGATGGATTAAAGTCATATTACAAGTTTAATATGAATTAAGATTGAAATTAATGTGATTAATTGAGAAATTATCACTTAATTTGTTTTAAATAGGTGGTTTGGATAAAATTAATCAACATAATTAAGGAATTGTGTAATGTATGTTTAATTTATTTTGAGTTGATGCATTTTTTTGGGTTGAATGAATCGATTGAATGGTTTAATTTACGTATTTTTTGCAATCGGTTGTAAATTGTAATACTTAGTGTGGCCTTAGTCAAATTATGTTTTCGTAATGAAGGAAACATGATTTTTTATTTAATTATGAGATCTCGAATCTCTTTTATTTTTCTTTAGTTTTTGGTTTTTGAAATTAGAATGTAATAAATAGGTTTATTATGAAATTTTATTTATTGTAATTTTCAAAGAAGACTAAAGATGGAGATTGGAGCTCACTCCCGCTACATGGATCAAGATGGAAAATCAAGACAAGCTTCTCGGGTCCAAGGATGGATTCCAAACTTGTATTTATTGTTCATTTTGATAGGATAAGCCACACTAGGACTTTTACTGTTTTTACGTTTTCATTCTTATTGCTTTTCATTCACATGTTAGTTTATGCATCATATTCCGCCTAAAACCAAACCACCTACTACTAAAATGCATGAAAATTGACTCATATAGGTTGTATGTTGGTTTTCATGAACATACAGATGTCACACACTTATTAAGCCATCACTTTAGTTTATTCATTCTCGCATGCTAGATATTAGTTCACTTAAAATGAATTAAAATAAAGTTGATGGGATCTTCCTCTAAAACCGGAAATTGAGATTAGTCTTTATAAGGGCAAACAACTATGAATCCCTTCTTCGTCGGTAGGCATAATATGACCCCTTCTACGTTGGGTAAGTAGTTGTGTTGACTTAGTTTACCTCAACATCATAGTCCGAAGAGTTTCTCGTGATTATGATGGACTAAAGATAGAATTTACAGAAATTTATCGACCAAGAATTCTAACGGTAGAATTAGCTAAAAGGTTAGCTTATCAATTTACAGAGAATTGAGTCTTGGGATCATTTATATAATTCTTGAGGGAGGTCAATTGTATAAATGTTTTGAGTCTTCGCGTTATGACAGTAGTTCATTAGACGTAAAAATATAAACGATGCACATGCTTATTATTTTTATTCTTCTTCTCGCAGTGTAGAACATGTTTATTTTCATAATACTGTTACAACGAAATGGATGGAAATAACGCAATCCTAATGCCTAGTTCCACACTTGGACGCGAGTCCTGGCTGAAAGCTTTCATGGACCACATGAATCAGTCCACGCGACTAAAGAATGATGGGTCCAACTTTGCAGACTGAGAGGCGGCACTACGGAATGCTGCCATTGCTGACGGTAAGCTCAAGTACTTAACTGAGCCAATACCAGTCAACCCAGGCCCCAATGCAGGAGTCAACGAGACACTCGCTTATAGTGATTTCGTTATGGAAGCGGGTGCGATAAAGAACGTACTCATCTTTGCAATGGAAACCAATTTGCAGAGACGCTTCATTGCCCAAAGTGCAAACAAGATTTTCACTACGCTCACTAACGAGTTCTCAAAAGCACCGAGAATCGTTAAATATGAGCATACCTGTCGCTTCTTTGATGCAAAACTCTAGAAGGGCCAACCGGTTAGCCCACACATTCTTCACATGATTGAGAATGTCGAGAAGCTGGAGGCACTGAATTGTAAAATCAGTGAGAGCATTGTCATTGACCGAATGCTTCATTCTCTTCACGATGGTTTTGCCCTTTTCAGGGCGAACTATTACATGAATGATTTGAAAAAGAGTCCTCATGAGCTACACTCCCTTCTCGTACAGACCGATAAGGATATGAAATTGAGTGGGAGCGTGAAGCAGGATGTTCTCACGATTTACAAAGGTAAAGGTAAGGGCAAGGCTCATGGCGACCTAGCTGTAGGTAAGCCAAAGTTTAAAAAGCCAGGAAACGGTAAGAGTGCGCCTGGTGAGATTAGTGGCTCACAGGGCAAGGCAAAGAGCAAGGGCGATGACACAGAGTGCCACCATTGTCACAAGACTGGACATTGGAGGAGGAACTGTCCCGTCTACCGTGAGGACATCAAAGCAGGCCGCGTCGTTCCTGTTGGTATGTCATCTTATATTCATATGATTGAGATTAACCATGCAAGTTTCGGAACTTGGGTACTTGATACTGGTTGTGGTTCTCATCTGTGTAATCATTTGCAGGACCTAAAAAACATCATACCTCTCGAAAAAGGTGATGTGGACCTTCGAGTCGGGAATGGAGCACGAGTTGTTGTTGTCTCGAAGGGAACATATGTAATCCAACTTCCTAGTGGTTTTAAGTTATTTTTAAATAACTGTTACTATGTACCCAGTTTGTCTAAGAACATTATTTCTGTTTTCGTACTTGCTAAAGACGGTTTTGCATTTTCAATAAAGGATAATAGCTGTATTTTCTCTTTCAATGAAATGATTTATGGCAAAGCAGTTTCCATGAATGGAATTTATATCTTAGACCAAACTACAGAAGTATTACACGGGAATAATAAGAAAATAAAGGTTGGTGACAAATATCAAACCTATCTATGGCATTGTCGAATGGGACACATAAATGAGAAACGCGTGAAGAAACTCGTCGATAATGGGACTATTCCCGCATTCAATTTTTCTACATATGGCACGTGTGAATCATGTCTCATTGGCAAGATGACTCGAATTTCCTTCAAAGGTGTTGGAATGCGCGCTAGTGACCTATTAGGACTCATACATACGGACGTATGTGGACCTATGTCAATTACCGCTAGAGATGGCTATAGATATTTTATCACTTTCACGGACGATTTGAGTAGATACGGATATGTCTACTTAATGAAGCATAAAAGTGAGTCCTTTGAGAAATTCAAGGAATACCAGAACAGGGTACAGAGCCAACTGGGTAGAAAGATTAAAGCACTCCGTTCAGATCGGGGTGGCGAATATCTTTCAAATGAGTTTGATCAACACCCGAAAGGCTGTGGAATCGTTCTGCAGTTAACTCCACCTAGAACACCTCAATTAAATGGTGTGTCCGAACGGAGAAATCGGACCTTACTTGATATGGTTTCATCCATGATGAGTCACACGGTAGTGCCTGATTCATTATGGGGTTTTTCTCTTTTGTCAGCTGCTCTTATACTTAACCGAAGTCCGTCTAAAGCTGTCGACAACACTCCATATGAAATGTGGAAGGGAACGGTCCCTAACATGTCCTTTATTCGGGTTTGGGGCTGCGAGGCTTATGTCAAGTGGAGACACGAGGATAAGCTCGGTCCGCGATCGGTCAAGACATACTTTATAGGTTATCCAAAAGGAACATTTGGTCATTACTTCTATTCGCCTACCGAACATCGAGTTTTTGTTGCGGCTAGTGCGACGTTCTTAGAGAAAGAATTTCTCGAGAACAAGATGAGTACTAGAACCTTCGAGCTGTCGGAGATTCCAGAACCAACAACGGAGGAACAGATGGAGGAAGTTGTTCCTCCAACTGATGATACGGTTAATATTCCTGAGGAACCTAAGAGGTCGGGTAGAGTCTCTCATCCTCCGGACAGATACATTGGTATGGTCGAGGAGAATGACGTTTTACTCCTAGAGAGTAATGAACCCGTTACCTATAAAGATGCTGTGACCTGTTCCGACTCAAAGCTATGGCTCGAAGCCATGCAATCCGAGATGGACTCCATGTATGAGAATGACGTATGGGATCTAGTTGATTTACCTAATAAGGTAAAACCTCTACAGTCCAAATGGCTTTACAAGATAAAGCGTTCTGTAGACGCGCAACCAGATACCTATAAGGCACGACTTGTGGCAAAAGGTTTCACTCAAGTGCACGGATTGCAATATGATGAGATTTTTGCACCTGTAGTCATGCTACGTTCCATTCGGATAATCTTAGCGATTGCCGCTTTTCATGATTATGAAATTTGGCAAATGGATATGAAAACCGCCTTCTTAAACGGTTATTTGGAGGAAGAGTTGTACATGGTGTAACCCGAAGGTTTCATAGATCCTAAACATCCTAAGAAAGTATGCAAGCTTAAGCGTTCCATTTATGGACTTAAGCAAGCTTCTCGGAGTTGGAATCATCGTTTCGACCAGGTGATAAAAGAGTATGGTTTCACTCGATCGGTCGAAGAACCATGCTTATATATCAAGTCGAGTGGGAGCAAGATTGTATTCTTGATATTGTATGTCGATGACATACTCTTGATTGGGAATGACATTCCTCTCCTATCTTCGGTTAAAGAATGGTTGAAGAACCATTTCCAGATGAAAGATCTGGGTGAGGCACATCGCATTTTGGGAATCCGTATCTACCGAGATAGATCACGACGGACGTTATCACTTAGTCCGGAGTCTTATTTGGATAAGATTCTTGAGAAGTTCAGCATGACCAACTCCAAGAAGGGGAACCTTCGAATGATTGAGCGCATGAGTCCTATTCCTTATGCATCTGCAATAGGATCGATCATATATGCCATGATATGCACACGTCCAGACGTGGCATATGCATTGAGTATGACGAGTCGGTACCAAAAGACTCCAGGTGAAACACACTGGATAGTTGTTAAAAACATCCTCAAGTACCTACGGAGGACTAAGGATTGGGTATTGACTTATGGAGGCGATACAAAGCTATGCGCAATCGTTTACGCAGATGCTAGCTTCCAAACGGATCGAGATGATTCAAAATCTTAGTCCGGGTTCGTCTTCACTCTTAATGGTGCTGCGGTTAGCTGGAAGAGTTCCAAACAGAGTGTTGTAGCAGATTCTTCTACTGAATCCGAGTACTATGCCGCTTCGAAGGCAGCAAAGGAAGCGATATGGATGCGTCAATTCATACAAGGACTTACAGTAGTTCCTAGTTCGAATGACCCGATCACCATCTATTGTGACAATAGAGGTGCCATCTTCCAGGCTAAGGAGCCAAAGTCTAGCAACAAATCTAGACATGTACATCGGAAAGCTCACCTAATCCGTGATTATGTGGAGCAAGAGGAGATAGTGATAGACAAGATTGCGACGGATGATAACATCGCGGATCCTCTCACTAAACCGTTGAATTATGATAAGCATGCAGGGCACGTTAATTCCATGGGAATTAAACGCGTTCCTGAGTTGTAGTACTTGATTATGGATTTGATACATTATATTTTTCATATATACTATTTATAACTTCATCGTTTTATATATAATATTTTGTTTTTCATGTGGATTGTACTGACAACATTGAACGCCACAAAGTGAACTAAATTACATTATATTTGTTTTGGTCTGTAATCGCCAATGTGAGCTGATAACTCCGGCTATTATATTGTGCAGTCGATTGATGGTGGGTTCAACGAGCCATAAGTCAAACGGTTGACTGATCGATCACAGATGCGAGATTATAACGATACCTCGTAGGACAACTTTTTGTGACAACGTAATGGAGTCCTAAATGTTTAATAGCATTCGGTGCCAGGTCGTGGATAGGACATCCAGTGTGTTCCTAGAGTCGATTCTTTTGACTATCGACTGTCTCTTGAGATTAAGGCAGTTTTTGGGTGACTTTGGTTTCTTTCTCACGGTTTGCCGTAACTGGAGGCTAAGTAGATTTTTTCTGGGTCATTTCATACTGTGCTTACATCTGCAGGATTCGAGTTGAAGAAAATATCCAACACTTATCAGGTATAGTTATTTCTCAGGGCCACTCGAGGAGTTACTCTCTAGTCGGGGAAACCACTCTTGATATTGATCACTTGTAAAATACGACCTTTGTGAATGCGGATTTGCAAATTGTTTTACATTGAGTGGGAGAAATTTTAGGATATGAGAATCGGTTATCGCACATACACTTGTGAGGACAAGTGGGAGTTTGTTGGAGCTTGTGTCCTCCACAAATTAGTGTGATAACATTTGTAAATCTCTTACAGGTTTACAAGGGTATACTTCGTATATTTAATCATTTTATTAACGTTTACCTAATAACGGTTGGCTTTCTAGAAAGTTTGACGTTATTATCATACAGATGGCGGTGATCAACTGGTCCCTAAAGGTCATACCTATAGGATGTGTTTGAGAGATGTGGTTATAGAAATATGATCACATTGATGCCTAATATGACTAAACAGTTAGTCAATGTGTTGATGAGACAATTATTTAATGAAGATTAAATAATATTAGTTGAGACGAATTAACTGTGAATTCGTAAATTAAATATAATAAGTTATATTTAATTAAATGTATGTAATGTTAGCTTGGACGAATTAATCTGTTAATTCGTAATTAAATGTAATCGGTTATATTTAATATCAACAAGTTGAATGTGTCATAGTGGTAATAGTGAGGGTACACAAACCAAGAGGTCATGGGTTGGATCCTCACTAGATGTCAATTTAACATATTTTATACATTTTTGAAATAACCAAAAATAAGGAAAGAATACTCCTTATTTCGGTTATGGGCCGAGAAAAATAGAAAAGAAAATCCTACCCTAATTCATTCCTATACACGGTTTATAGGTGAGTGAGGGAGAGGATTTTCTGGCCTAATTCATTTTTCATTTTTGCCTCCTCTCTCATCGGAAAACACAAAGAAAACCTAACAATTAATTTAATTTTTGGATCGATTCTAGCAAAATCAAGGGCATTTCTCGGAGCATCTTGGGGGCAACTGATAGGAGAATATCTACTTTGATATTGTTCTTAGGCCGTATTTGCTAGGACCGAAGGTTATTTCTGAATCCTCTTCTTTTGTTTATGTATTTTATTTTATGACTAGTGATCGTCATCATAAAATTCGTTATAATCCTTAATAATAAGGGAAGTATACAGATAATTTCCCACAGGATATTGGGCTAAGTAAGCATTTTTCCGATCCTCGAAAGCTTGCTTGTGCATCTCTTGCATGAGAAGAGTCAAATAATCATTTCTTGCTTCAACACCTTCCGGCTTGAATTCTTGGTACTCGAAAGGGTCGGGTGGTGTGACAATGGGAGAGGAGGGCATTTCAATTTCACCCTTTTGTTGTTGGATAATATACTCGGCCTCTTTTGAAAGGGGAAGTAGATAGTTGGTCCGGTGGACACTCAATCGACAAATCTTTGAAGGCAAAGTGAAAGAACTAGCCTCACTAGTTAGCCATCTATACTTGGTGTCAAGAGGGTTATGGGCAACCCAGTTGTACTTGTGTATCATAGTATGCATATCAACGAGATGACCACCTTCTTTCGCCTCATACTTGTTATCTTTGTAGAAGTTTGGATCAAAGTATTTAGCTAGGATAGTGACTAGGCCTCCATTCACAATAGCGGTAGTGCCTTTCTTCCCACAATCAATATTTAACCATCTATCCACCAAGAGCCTTAGAAAGTTAAAAGGCTTGGTGAATTCCCTACCAACGTTCAAAGCCGACTCAAGAAGAACAAAATCGAGTTTGGTGAAATGGTTGGTGTCTTTTCTTGCATTGATGGTGTTCCCTACGACCTTGTGCCATACTCTTATGCCCGGATGGTGGACTAAAAGAGCACGACTCGCATGAAAGTCATCAAATTTCCTTCTGGAAATCGCCTCCCAAAGAGGGTCGGGGTCATATTTGCCAACATTCTTAAAATAACTCGGAGAATCACTAAGACCCAAAGCATTACCCATTTCCTCAAAGGAGATGCGTCTACTAACATTAGCTAGATGAAACTCGATGGTCTCCATAGTCTCAACCTTGTTAACTTTCAAAGAACTCAAAAATTCTAAGGTAAGGGAGGGGTATGTCAATTCTTTTGATTCAAACAATTTCTCCAACCCCATGGCTTTGAAAAAGGCTCTAGTTTGCTCAAGGACACCCAATTTTTCTAAGGTATCTTCACAAATAAACTTGGTGGATTGAAATGATTTTCTAGCAAACTTGGCAAAAGTGTCCCTATGGGATTTGGAAATGAAAATTACCTCCGGATAGTTTGCAAGTTGATTAATTTCCGGAGTAGTAGATGTTGTTGCTCCCATGGGAGGTTGTTGTTGTTGTTGCACTCCCAAGTTTGGGTTTGCTACCACCATAGCCAATGCTTTCTTTGCTTGAAGACTCTTTTGCCTTAATGAAAGTGTCTTTGCCTTTGGTGCCTTTGCCTTTGTTGCCTTTGTTGCCTTTGTTGCTCCCTTAGTCCTTGCCATTGATGAATTAACCAAGAAAGGTGTGAAAAATATTCAATTTCTAGTACACCCAAATCGATTTAAAGATGAAAGGCTTTGCCTTTATGAATTCAAAAATCGACTCAAAGGTTGAAGATTTTGTGCTTGGTTTTGATTTTTGTTGGAAGAGGAGTGATTGATTTGTTGTTAAAAGGATGTTTTGATTTGATTTTGGTGAATGTTGTTGAGGAATTTTGTTTTTGTGATGGAGAGGATGAGGGCTTTGGAGGTTTTGAGTAGTGTTATGAATGAAGGAATGAAGAAATGAATGTGGGAGGGGGTTTATAAAAACCCGAAAAATTTGAACTGCAGGGGTAAGACGGGCGGATTCAGCTCGGGACGGGCGGATTCTGCCTGTTCTGGGTTGGGAAATCCTCGCCTAAAGACGGGCGTCTTTCAGTGAAGACGCTCGGATTTGCAAACACGGGACGGGCGTCTTCTGCAGAAGACGGGCGGATTCCTTCACAGGGATTTTTCTTGTTTTCTTCAGCCAAGAAGACGGGCGTCTTCCCTTCAGGACGGGCGGATTTTTAAATACGGGCGGATTTGAATGCAGGACGCCCGGATTCGCTGACAGTCAAAAATATTTCAAAAGTTCAGCTCAGAGAGACGTGCGTCTTTTACCCAACACGCCCGGATTTCTTGAAGACGGGCGGATTCTCCTGAATTCGCTCGGATTCGGCCCCTTTGTACCCGGATTCAGTTCCATCCGTGTACTTTGCCAATCCCTTGTCATTCTTCCATTCTTCTTCATATCTCGTGATCTTCATTGTGGGGGCACTACTAAGGCATGGATAGCCTAGGCAATTGCCATCCCCACACTAAGCTAAAGCACTACACATTAATTGAAATTATTAGTTCCTCCCTCAATTCTCTCAAACATGATAATTATCTTGATCAAAGTTTAAAAATCCAAAAATAACAAAAATGCAATACAAGAATTGAAATGCAAGTTAGGGAGTTAGAAATATTTACAAATGGTGGTTTAGGGAGGACTCCACCAAACTCTCATTCTTGTTGAGATGTCAAGGGGGCATGTCCAAGGTGTTGTTGATGTTGCTCAACACCCTGAAAAAGTAATCAAACGATTGTTCATTATCATGATAGAGGTCTTCAATAGACCTTGTCCCTTGTTATCGGTCTTGATCGATGGGATTACCAATGTAGGGATTAAAAATCCCTTCAAATTCGTCGTCCCAAAGACCACATACTTCATTAAGTTGATCATTGAAAATCTCTTGATTTGATGGAGAAAACTTTCCCATTCCCTTTTCTTGGCCAATGAGGCCATCTTCTTCATTGCTTGACTTTGATGAACCTTGCAAGCTCTCTTTGTCACAATTCACTTGCTCTTTGAATGGAGCATCTTCAATTTTCTTCTTTTATTGGAGTTCCGACTTCTTCTTTTCATCCTTCCGACTATAATGATCGATCATAAAACACGGTTCATGTAAACGGGGGGCTCTCATAGTCTTGTCAAGATTAAAAGTTGTACTCTCATCTCCCACTTCTAGAGTGAGCTCACCATGTTTTACATCAATCACCGCACCTGCGGTGTGTAAGAAGGGTCTTCCTAGAATGATTGGAATGTTGGAATCTTCCTCCATATCAACAATGACAAACTCTACCGGGATGAAAAACTTCCCAATTCGTACGGGGACATCTTCCCATATCCCTAATGGTGTCTTCGTCGATCTATCGGCCATTTGGAGTGTGATATTGGTGCATTTAAGCTCTCCCATCCCCAACCTTTTACTCACCGAGTACGGCATAACACTCACACTAGCCCCTAGATCACATAAGGCTTTGTTGATCGTGGTGTCGCCAATGGTACATGGTATTGAGAAGCTTCCCGGATCCTTTAGTTTTGGAGGTGAACTCCCTTGAAGTATTGCACTACTCACCTTAGTGAAGGCGATAGTCTCAAGTTTCCGGATCAACTTCTTCTTTGTGAGGATGTCTTTCATGTATTTCGCATAGGCCGGCACGTGATTGATTAATTCCGTGAAAGGAATTGAGACTTCCAAATTCTTCACAATTTCCATAAACTTTCCAAGTTGGTCATCAAATTTGGGCTTGGCTTGACGACTTGGAAAAGGAAGTCTTATCACAATGGGCTCCTTCTCCTTGGCCTTGTCTTCCTTTTTCTTTGAAATTTCTTCTTTTGATGATTCTCCATCTTTGTGAGCTTGAAGATGCTAGTTGAGTCAATTGGGTTTCCAACATCTTAGTGTGAGCTAGAATGTTGTTGATGGTGGTTTCTTTTGCTTGACTATCTTTTTGCATTTGAGTGAAAAATTCTTGTTGATTCTTTTGCATTTGGAGGACCGCTTTTTGAACATCAAAACCTTGGTCATTTTGGTGATTGTATGGATTTTAGTTTTGGTAACCTTGGTTTTGGTTGTAAAAGGGTCTTTGATTTTGGTTTCTCATGGGAGGTGGGGTGTATGTTGTTTGAGGGTTTTGAACATTTTGGCTTTTGTATGAGAGATTTGGATGAAAATTGGTGTTTTCATTTTAATAGTTGGAATAAGGGGTACCACTCGTGTATGCTTGGAAAGCATTCACTTGTTCATTTGTTCCCCTACATTCACCTTGGTCATGTCCCAAAGTTCCACAATTCTCACATATCCCACTTGGGATTGATCAGGATGCCGTCATGGCATTAACATGATGCTTTGGTGATTTTGAGGCTTCTTCAAGTCTAGCCATAGCTTGTTCAAACTTCAAATTGATTGTGTCAATGTGAGCACTAAGTTGAGCACCCAATTGAGTAACGGAGTCCACTTCATGTTTTCCTCCTCTAGTAGCCTTGCGAGGTCTACTATATTGTGAGTTATGGACCGCCATTTCCTCAATCTTGTTCCATGTTTGATTGTCATCAACTTCGGTGAACATTCCATTTGATGAGGACATGAGCGACAAATTCTTCATATAGACCGTTCCAAAAATGACATGAGCGACAGATAGCCATTTCCTCAATCTTGTTCCATGTTCCTTGAATCTTCATATAGACCGTTCCAAAATTGTTGTACCAAGAACCACTCGCTAAGTCCATGGTGAGGACATGAGCGACAAATTCCCTTAAACCGCTCCCAATCTTCATACAAAGATTCTCCATCCCTTTGCTTAAAACCCGTAATTTGAGCTCTTAGCATGTTAGTCTTTTTCTGTGGGTAGAACTTTTTGTAGAAAGCTAGAGCCAACTTCTTCCAAGAATCTATTCCGAGAGTGGCCTTATCAAGGCCCTTCAACCATTGTTTCGCGGTGCCGATTAGAGAAAAAGGAAATAAGACCCATCGGATTTGGTCTTGAGTCACACCGGTTTGAGAAATCGCATCACAATAGTCACAAAAGGTTTCCATATGAGAATGAGGGTCTTCACTAGGCATCCCCTCAAATTGGCTCCTTTCTACTAATTGGATAAAGGCGGATTTGGCAATAAAATTTCCGGTCAAATGTTGTGGTGTGGGAGTACCATTGGGTAGGTTCTCCTCGGTGGGTACGGAATGTGATGAAATTTTTGGCATTGTAGGTTGATTTTGTGGGGTATTTTGTGTTGGGTTCTCCTCACTTTATCTTGCAACAGGGTTGATGAACTCAATAGTTGGTTGAATCTCTACTACCTCACTAATACCTCTCAAATTCCTCCTAGCAAATCTCCTATTGTTTGTCAAGGTTCTTTCAATTTCATGGTCAAAAGGTAACAAATCACCTTGTGACCTTCTAGACATGCAAAATATCAAATAACTCGAAAACAATTAGAACAAACCTTGAGGAGTTTTACTTCCCCAAGGTAAAGAAAGACACAACTAATAACAATGTAAGAAAATCTAAATCAAGTTAACACCGTCCCCGGCAACGGCGCCATTTTTGATCGGTCCGTTTCGTTTTCTCAATTTAATAGATGTTGTCGTTGGGTCACGTCCGAATCAAAACACAATTTATAGCTTCACAAACAACTCTACAATTAGTAAAGAGGCAAGTAAAGGTCGGATCCCAAGGGACGGGAATTGAGATAAGATTTCTATTGAAACTAGTGGTGTCTTAGGGGTGTCACAATTTGGGTTGATGTAGAAGGTCACTAACTAAATAGCAATGAAAGTAAATAAGCAAGATGAATTAAAAGGGTTGTAAACAATTGATAAAAAGCACTTGGGTCTCATGGGGTCATAGGGGAATCATGGGAATTGATCATACAAACATGTTCTCAAATTATAAGCAAGCAAATATTGTTGTGATGGATTGAGTTAGGTTATATTTGTACAATCCTAGTAAAGTTTGGGTCCCGGAGCCGAATCGATTAGATTGTACAACACCTACAAGTCGACTTAGTCTTCCATACTCAACAACATGCATGGTCTAATGAGACTCGAGTTGGTTTATGTCTTACAAGTCTCATTGAAAAGATAGGTGATGGGTAAAAAATGCAAGGATTCATAGGCTCACATTTTATCAAACATAACATGTGCATTAGTTGAGATCAAAACAAGCAAGCAAATAAACCATGAAAGCATATTAATTTAAGCATGAATCATTCCCCATGTTGGTTTCCCCTAATTACCCATTAACCCTAGCTAGGTCACTACTCACTCATTATCATGTTGATCATGCTAGCAAGGTTGTCAATCATACCAACAAAAGGAAACATGATGAATAAATGAAAGTAATTAACAATAACTAAAAAAGGATTAAGAGAATTATACCTACTAATGATTCCAATAACAAAGAAAAGAATAAAAGAAGTACTTGATGTCTGATTGAGAGGTTGTCAATCTCCCAATAATAACCCAAATAATCTTCAATTACCCAAAATTAAGGATGAACAAAAGAGAGATTAAGGAAATAAAACTTGTATTAGAACTTGATTAATTGTTGATTACAATACTAAAGAGAGATTTGATTGATATTAACTACTCTAAATATTGATAAGAAGAACATACTCTTCTAATTAGACTAATGGGGTATTTATAGTGGAAATTAGGTGGATGCATTAGGGTTAACTTAAAGCTAAACTAGTAATTACACTTTTTAGATTAAGCAGGGAGAAGCCGGTATTTTTCGAAGGAAGGGCTTCTTTCATTGTAGCTTGGAGAAGACGAAATTTCGCTGTACTGGAATCCGTGCGTATTGAAGTCGGGACGGGCGGATTCAGGCAGGGGAAGACGGGCGTCTTCAGGGGAATCCGGCCGGATTCTGTAGGCTGCTAATCCGGGCGTCTTTGAGGGAAGACACACGGATTGTGCTTGTGGAGGACGGGCGGATTCAGGACAATCCGCTCGGATTGTAGCTCAGCACTATTTCTTCTTCTTTTCTTCCCTTTTCTTCATAAAATCCTTGGGGATTTCCTCGGGCATGCAAGGATCCTTTCTCAACATTGCTCATCTACTATCATATGTACAAAGGCCTTCTAATCTTGTCTCTCCTTGATGCTTGGTCATTGAATTCAATCAATTTAGTCTTATTTTGCCATGAAAATGCAAGATTTGCACTCCTTTCCTACCAAGGGATCAAAATCTCAAAGAATATGCAAAACAAAGAACTAAAGACAATAAATGACCCAAATATGCACTAAAAAGAATGGGAACAAGGCTAATTCGGGGGCTAAATATGCGCTAATTATGGTCACATCAAGTTTCATTTTCTCAATTTAATAGATGTTGTCGTTGGGTCACGTCCGAATCAAAACACAATTTATAGCTTCACAAACAACTCTACAATTAGTAAAGAGGCAAGTAAAGGTCGAATCCCAAGGGACGGGAATTGAGATGAGATTTCTATTGAAACTAGTGGTGTCTTAGGGGTGTCACAATTTGGGTTGATGTAGAAGGTCACTAACTAAATAGCAATGAAAGTAAATAAGCAAGATGAATTAAAAGGGTTGTAAACAATTGATAAAAAGCACTAGGGTATCATGGGGTCATAGGGGAATCATGGGAATTGATCATACAAACATGTTCTCAAATTATAAGCAAGCAATTATTGTTGTGATGGATTGAGTTGGGTTATATCTTACAATCCTAGGAAAGTTTGAGTCCCGGAGCCGAATCGATTAGATTGTACAACACTTACAAGTCGACTTAGTCTTCCCTACTCAACAACATGCATGGTCTAATGAGACTCGAGTTGGTTTATGTCTTACAAGTCTCATTGAAAAGGTAGGTGATGGGTAAAAAATGCAAGGATTCATAGGCTCACATTTCATCAAACATAACATGTGCATGAGTTGAGATCAAAACAAGCAAGCAAATAAACCATTAAAGCATATTAATTTAAGCATGAATCATTCCCCATGTTGGTTTCCCCTAATTACCCATTAACCCTAGCTAGGTCACTACTCACTCATTATCATGTTGATCATGCTATCAAGGTTGTCAATCATACAAACAAAAAGAAACATGATGAATAAATGAAAGTAATTAACAATAATTAAAAAGGGATTAAGAGAATTATACCTACTAATGATTCCAATAACAAAGCAAAGAATAAAAGAAGTACTTGATGCTTGATTGAGAGGTTGTCAATCTCCCAATAATAACCCAAATAATCTTCAATTACCCAAAATAAAGGATGAACAAAAGAGAGATTAAGGAAATAAAACTTGTATAAGAACTTGATTAATTGTTGATTACAATACTAAAGAGAGATTTGATTGATATTAACTACTCTAAATATTGATAAGAAGAACATACTCTTCTAATTAGACTAATGGGGTATTTATAGTGGAAATTAGGTGGATACATTAGGGTTAACTAAGGGCTAAACTAGTAATTACACTTTTTAGATTGAGCAGGGAGAAACCGGTATTTTTCTAAGGAAGCGCTTCTTTCTTTGTAGCTTGAAGAAGACGAAATTTCGCTGTACTGGAATCCGTGCGTATTGCAGTCGGGACAGGCAGATTCAGGCAGGGGAAGACGGGCGTCTTCAGGGGAATCCGGGCGGATTCTGTGGGCTGCTAATCCAGGCGTCATTGGAGGAAGACGCACGGATTGTGCTTGTGGAGGACGGGCGGATTTAGGACAATCCGCTCGGATTGTAGCTCAGCACTATTTCTTCTTCTTTTCTTCCCTTTTCTTCATAAAATCCTTGGGGATTTCCTCGGGGATGCAAGGATCCTTTCTCAACATTGCTCATCTACTATCATATGTACAAAGGCCTTCTAATCTTGCCTCTCCTTGATGCTTGGTCATTGAATTCAATCAATTTAGTCTTGTTTTGCCATGAAAATGCAAGATTTGCACTCCTTTCCTACCAAGGGATCAAAATCTCAAAGAATAAGCAAAACAAAGAACTAAAGACAATAAATGACCCAAATATGCACTAAAAATCATGGGAATAAGGGTAATTCGGGGGCTAAATATGCGCTAATTATGGTCACATCAAGTTTCGTTTTCTCAATTTAATAGATGTTGTCGTTGGGTCACGTCCGAATCAAAACACAAATTATATCTTCACAAACAACTCTACAATTAGTAAAGAGGCAAGTAAAGGTCGGATCCCAAGGGACGGGAATTGAGATGAGATTTCTATTGAAACTAGTGGTGTCTTAGGGGTGTCACAATTTGGGTTGATGTAGAAGGTCACTAACTAAATAGCAATGAAAGTAAATAAGCAAGATGAATTAAAAGGGTTGTAAACAATTGATAAAAAGCACTAGGGTGTCATGGGGTCATAGGGGAATCATGGGAATTGATCATACAAACATGTTCTCAAATTATAAGCAAGCAATTATTGTTGTGATGGATTAAGTTGGGTTATATCTTACAATCCTAGGAAAGTTTGGGTCCCGGAGCCGAATCGAGTAGATTGTACAACACTTACAAGTCGACTTAGTCTTCCCTACTCAACAACATGCATGGTCTAATGAGACTCGAGTTGGTTTATATCTTACACGTCTCATTGAAAAGATAGGTGATGGGTAAAAAATGCAAGGATTCGTAGGCTCACATTTCATCAAACATAACATGTGCATGAGTTGAGATCAAAACAAGCAAGCAAATAAATCATTAAAGCATATTAATTTAAGCATGAATCATTCCCCATGTTGGTTTCCCCTAATTACCCATTAACCCTAGCTAGGTCACTACTCACTCATTATCATGTTGATCATGCTAGCAAGGTTGTCAATCATACCAACAAAAGGAAACATGATGAATAAATAAAAGTAATTAACAATAATTAAAAAGGGATTAAGAGAATTATACCTACTAATGATTCCAATAACAAAGCAAAGAATAAAAGAAGTACTTGATGCTTGATTGAGAGGTTGTCAATCTCCCAATAATAACCCAAATAATCTTCAATTACCCAAAATAAAGGATGAACAAAAGAGAGATTAAGGAAATAAAACTTGTATTAAAACTTGATTAATTGTTGATTACAATACTAAAGAGAGATTTGATTGATATTAACTACTCTAAATATTGATAAGAAGAACATACTCTTCTAATTAGACTAATGGGGTATTTATAGTGGAAATTAGGTGGATACATTAGGGTTAACTAAGGGCTAAACTAGTAATTACACTTTTTAGATTGAGCAGGGAGAAACCGGTATTTTTAGAAGGAAGGGCTTCCTTCTTTGTAGCTTGGAGAAGAAGAAATTACGCTGTACTGGAATCCGTGCGTATTGGAGTCAGGACGGGCGGATTCAGGCAGGGGAAGACGGGCGTCTTCAAGGGAATCCGGGCGGATTCTGTGGGCTGCTAATCCGGGCGTCATTGGAGGAAGACGCACGGATTGTGCTTGTGGAGGACGGGCGGATTCAGGACAATCCGCTCGGATTGTAGCTCGGCAGTATTTCTTCTTCTTTTCTTCCCTTTTCTTCATAAAATCCTTGGGGATTTCCTCGGGCATGCAAGGATCCTTTCTCAACATTGCTCATCTACTATCATATGTACAAAGGCCTTCTAATCTTGTCTCTCCTTGATGCTTGGTCATTGAATTCAATCAATTTAGTCTTATTTTGCCATGAAAATACAAGATTTGCACTCCTTTCCTACCAAGGGATCAAAATCTCAAAGAATATGCAAAACAAAGAACTAAAGACAATAAATGACCCAAATATGCACTAAAAAGCATGGGAACAAGGGTAATTCGGGGGCTAAATATGCGCTAATTATGGTCACATCAAGTTTCGTTTTCTCAATTTAATAGATGTTGTCGTTGGGTCACGTCCGAATCAAAACACAATTTATAGCTTCACAAACAACTCTACAATTAATAAAGAGGCAAGTAAAGGTCGGATCCCAAGGGACGGGAATTGAGATGAGATTTCTATTGAAACTAGTGGTGTCTTAGGGGTGTCACAATTTGGGTTGATGTAGAAGGTCACTAACTAAATAGCAATGAAAGTAAATAAGCAAGATGAATTAAAAGGGTTGTAAACAATTGATAAAAAGCACTAGGGTGTCATGGGGTCATAGGGGAATCATGGGAATTGATCATACAAACATGTTCTCAAATTATAAGCAAGCAATTATTGTTGTGATGGATTGAGTTGGGTTATATCTTACAATCCTAGGAAAGTTTGAGTCCCGGAGCCGAATCGATTAGATTGTACAACACTTACAAGTCGACTTAGTCTTCCCTACTCAACAACATGCATGGTCTAATAAGACTCGAGTTGGTTTATGTCTTACAAGTCTCATTGAAAAGATAGGTGATGGGTAAAATATGCAAGGATTCATAGGCTCACATTTCATCAAACATAACATGTGCATGAGTTGAGATCAAAACAAGCAAGCAAATAAACCATTAAAGCATATTAATTTAAGCATGAATCATTCCCCATGTTGGTTTCCCCTAATTACCCATTAACCCTAGCTAGGTCACTACTCACTCATTATCATGTTGATCATGCTAGCAAAGTTGTCAATCATATAAACAAAAAGAAACATGATGAATAAATGAAAGTAATTAACAATAATTAAAAAGGGATTAAGAGAATTATACCTACTAATGATTCCAATAACAAAGCAAAGAATAAAAGAAGTACTTGATGCTTGATTGAGAGGTTTTCAATCTCCCAATAATAACCCAAATAATTTTCAATTACCCAAAATAAAGGATGAACAAAAGAGAGATTAAGGAAATAAAACTTGTATAAGAACTTGATTAATTGTTGATTACAATACTAAAGAGAGATTTGATTGATATTAACTACTCTAAATATTGATAAGAAGAACATACTCTTCTAATTAGACTAATGGGGTATTTATAGTGGAAATTAGGTGGATACATTAGGGTTAACTAAGGGCTAAACTAGTAATTACACTTTTTAGATTGAGCAGGGAGAAACCGGTATTTTTCTAAGGAAGCGCTTCTTTCTTTGTAGCTTGGAGAAGACGAAATTTCGCTGTACTGGAATCCGTGCGTATTGGAGTCGGGACGGGCGGATTCAGGCAGGGGAAGACGGGCGTCTTCAGGGGAATCCGGGCGGATTCTGTGGGCTGCTAATCCAGGCGTCATTGGAGGAAGACGCACGGATTGTGCTTGTGGAGGACGGGCGGATTTAGGACAATCCGCTCGGATTGTAGCTCAGCACTATTTCTTCTTCTTTTCTTCCCTTTTCTTCATAAAATCCTTGGGGATTTCCTCGGGGATGCAAGGATCCTTTCTCAACATTGCTCATCTACTATCATATGTACAAAGGCCTTCTAATCTTGCCTCTCCTTGATGCTTGGTCATTGAATTCAATCAATTTAGTCTTGTTTTGCCATGAAAATGCAAGATTTGCACTCCTTTCCTACCAAGGGATCAAAATCTAAAAGAATAAGCAAAACAAAGAACTAAAGACAATAAATGACCCAAATATGCACTAAAAATCATGGGAACAAGGGTAATTCGGGGGCTAAATATGCGCTAATTATGGTCACATCAAGTTTCGTTTTCTCAATTTAATAGATGTTGTCGTTGGGTCACGTCCGAATCAAAACACAATTTATATCTTCACAAACAACTCTACAATTAGTAAAGAGGCAAGTAAAGGTCGGATCCCAAGGGACGGGAATTGAGATGAGATTTCTATTGAAACTAGTGGTGTCTTAGGGGTGTCACAATTTGGGTTGATGTAGAAGGTCACTAACTAAATAGGAATGAAAGTAAATAAGCAAGATGAATTAAAAGGGTTGTAAACAATTGATAAAAAGCACTAGGGTGTCATGGGGTCATAAGGGAATCATGGGAATTGATCATACAAACATGTTCTCAAATTATAAGCAAGCAATTATTGTTGTGATGGATTAAGTTGGGTTATATCTTACAATCCTAGGAAAGTTTGGGTCCCGGAGGCGAATCGAGTAGATTGTACAACACTTACAAGTCGACTTAGTCTTCCCTACTCAACAACATGCATGGTCTAATGAGACTCGAGTTGGTTTATATCTTACACGTCTCATTGAAAAGATAGGTGATGGGTAAAAAATGCAAGGATTCATAGGCTCACATTTCATCAAACATAACATGTGCATGAGTTGAGATCAAAACAAGCAAGCAAATAAACCATTAAAGCATATTAATTTAAGCATGAATCATTCCCCATGTTGGTTTCCCCTAATTACCCATTAACCCTAGCTAGGTCACTACTCACTCATTATCATGTTGATCATGCTAGCAAGGTTGTCAATCATACCAACAAAAGGAAACATGATGAATAAATAAAAGTAATTAACAATAATTAAAAAGGGATTAAGAGAATTATACCTACTAATGATTCCAATAACAAAGCAAAGAATAAAAGAAGTACTTGATGCTTGATTGAGAGGTTGTCAATCTCCCAATAATAACCCAAATAATCTTCAATTACCCAAAATAAAGGATGAACAAAAGAGAGATTAAGGAAATAAAACTTGTATTAAAACTTGATTAATTGTTGATTACAATACTAAAGAGAGATTTGATTGATATTAACTACTCTAAATATTGATAAGAAGAACATACTCTTCTAATTAGACTAATGGGGTATTTATAGTGGAAATTAGGTGGATACATTAGGGTTAACTAAGGGCTAAACTAGTAATTACACTTTTTAGATTGAGCAGGGAGAAACCGGTATTTTTGGAAGGAAGGGCTTCCTTCTTTGTAGCTTGGAGAAGAAGAAATTTCGCTGTACTGGTATCCGTGCGTATTGGAGTTGGGACGGGCGGATTCAGGCAGGGGAAGACGGGCGTCTTCAAGGGAATCCGGGCGGATTCTGTGGGCTGCTAATCCGGGCGTCATTGGAGGAAGACGCACGGATTGTGCTTGTGGAGGACGGGCGGATTCAGGACAATCCGCTCGGATTGTAGCTCAGCACTATTTCTTCTTCTTTTCTTCCCTTTTCTTCATAAAATCCTTGGGGATTTCCTTGGGTATGCAAGGATCCTTTCTCAACATTGCTCATCTACTATCATATGTACAAAGGCCTTCTAATCTTGTCTCTCCTTGATGCTTGGTCATTGAATTCAATCAATTTTGTCTTATTTTGCCATGAAAATGCAAGATTTGCACTCCTTTCCTACCAAGGGATCAAAATCTCAAAGAATATGCAAAACAAAGAACTAAAGACAATAAATGACCCAAATATGCACTAAAAAGAATGGGAACAAGGCTAATTCGGGGGCTAAATATGCGCTAATTATGGTCACATCAAATATCCCCAAACCGAACCTTTGCTCGTCCCGAGTAAAGAGGTGACATAGACTAGGACCATTATTTAAACTAACCTAATAACATAGCCGATATGAGACAATTAGCGGGTCTCACTCCGCCCCTTCAACTCACAACAAGACAACCATGAGGTAGGATGCCTTCTTGCAAGGCAAGGTGGGTCTTGCCAAAATTGCGACACATCCAAACATTAAGCACACAAAATCAAATAATGGATGCATCTACAAAAGGAATAGCCACTTCCTCATCAAGTGGCAGAGGCAACCAAAAGTGAACAAATTTAAGAGCATATAATCCTTCACAAATACTAGTTCAACAAATTACTAAGGCTAAGAGGATGGCACTAAATCACCTCCAAATGGTGTTAAACTAGACTACTTTCGTCCTCAATTTCCAAATGCTTTCGTCAAGAGCGATCGGATGGTGGTGGAATGATGATCCCTATGATGCTAGTAGCATATGACATGACAAGTCTCGAATTCTCTACAAAAGTAAAGGTCATGGATCGTCCCAAGCTCAACAAAGTGGCTTGACAAAAAGGCTTTTTGGGAATGAAATGCTCAAATCTTTATAAACAAAGGGTGGATATGACTAGTATTCAAAATTGTCCTCATTTAGCTTTCACATTTCAAAAATTTAAGATGGGGTTTGTCCCTTCCGAGCTAGTGTCCTTTGCTTTCGCCAATCGCTTATTAGGCAACCGGTTAACCTCTAGACAATAGCTTTTCGGGGTGATAGTCACTCTGTCTCGGGGCGGTCGAATTCACAACTGTGTGGTGGCCCAATTCAATGGATCCCTCTCCAAAGCACATCGAAGTGGTACGCCTCCATCAAAACAACTAAATTTCTCAACATTTCAACATTTTATTACATTTGAGGTTTCCTTAGCAATAAATTACTTCCACATGACAAAATTTTCGAAATGAGCACTTCAAGCTTATTGATAAAAAATATTTTTGGGTTGCCTTACTACAAGGTCAATCAAGGTCACCTAGAGAAGTTAACCAAGTCCACATCGCATCACGGGATTGGATATTGTGACTCACATGCAAACCCTTGACTAGGCTTTGGGTCATGGGTCAAAAGACACTATTATGACACTATCTAGGGTGTTTTACAACCATTCTAGTAGGCAAAGTCTTAAGTTGAAAAAGTATTTGTAATGGCTTAGTTGCTCTTGTCAAAGTTCTCAATTAGGCACTTTTCAAAATGTTTTATATAAATGCAACTATATGCCATGATGCAACTATTATATACATCATAATGCAAGTGATTCTATCAACTAATATGACATATAAACTAAATGCAAGTTCTAAGTTCACATTGTTATACCGCATCAATCAAAACAAAGCCACATAGTCATTAACATAAAGAGGAAAAAGGAGATTGGAAAGATCATACCATGCGGTCTTCATGATCCTCATGTCTCGGATGTGGCGTAGTCAATCAATGTGAACAAGGATAGAACAAACAATATATACAATATATACATATATATATAACTACACTACAAAAGAAATAAACATCTTTTTGGGTTTTTCAATTTTCAAATTTTTATGGTTTTTTGAAATTTTTCAATTTTTTTGGATTTTTGAATAAAAGTTAAGTTAGAATTCCCCATCCCCACACTAATATGGGCATTGTCCTCAATGGCCAAAATGATGGGAAATTATGCAAACATGATGCATGATTTCTACACTAAATGCAAGCTACACTAATCTATACTACATGATGCATGGTTTTTGTTTATGACGGAGAGGATAATTTAGATTACCTCCCGTTGTGTATGCATTAACTTCCCCAAACCGATCTAGACATTATTGCTAATGTCCAAGGATGGGTGTAGTTCATGAACACACTATGCAATGCATGAAACTAATTTTGTCATTTTAGATTTTGAAAAGGTGGGAACAATAAAATGAGAACACCTCAATGGGGCCGAGGTGTTAGTCCTCTATGGTTCTAGGACTACTCCAACAATGATCAAGAAAAATAATTAAAACAAAGAGAGAAATAGACAAACGTTGAGAGGGTAGGAGCCTCCAAAGCTTGCTAATCTTCCATCATATCATCGTTATCATCACCTTCCTCACTAGAAGTGGTCTTATCACCACTTTCTTCTTCACTTTCTTCTTCACCTTGCTCATCATCCTCTTCTCCTTCTTCACTAGCTTCTTCATCAATGTTATCATCAACCTCTTCATTACCAACAACCTCATTGTCACCCGAACAACCCTAGATGCACTCGGAAATAGGACTTCCTTATCCGCCCAACTAGGCAAAGGACATGATGGGTCAAGTAGTCCTTGCCTAGCTAAATGTAGAAGGGGTGGATATTGGGCTAAGTAAGCATTTTTCCGATCCTCGAAAGCTTGCTTGTGCATCTCTTGCATGAGAATAGTCAAATAATCATTTCTTGCTTCAACACCTTCCGGCTTGAATTCTTGGTACTCGAAAGGGTAGGGTGGTGTGACAATGGAAGAGGAGGGAATTTTAATTTCACCCATTTGTTGTTGGATAATATACTCGGCCTCTTTTGAAAGGGGAAGTAGATAGTTGGTCCGGTGGACACTCAATCGACAAATCTTTGAAGGCAAAGTGAAAGAACTAGCCTCACTAGTGAGCCATCCATACTTGGTGTTAAGAGGGTTATGGGCAACCCACTTGTACTTGTGTATCAAAGTATGCATATCAACGAGATGACCACCCTCTTTCGCCTCATACTTGTTATCTTTGTTGAAGTTAGGATCAAAGTATTTAGTTAGGATAGTGACTAGGCCTCCATTCACAATAACGATAGTGCCTTTCTTCCCACAATCAATATTTAACCATCTATCCACCAAGAGCCTTAGAAAGTTAAAAGGCTTGGTGAATTCCCTACCAACGTTCAAAGCCGACTCAGGAAGAACAAAATCGAGTTTGGTGAAGTGGTTGGTGTCTTTTCTTGCATTGATGGTGTTCCCTACGACCTTGTGCCATACTCTTATGCCCGGATGGTGGACTAAAAGAGCACGACTCGCATGAAAGTCTTCAAATTTCCTTCCAGAAATCGCCTCCAAAAGAGGGTCGGGGTCATATTTGCCAACATTCTTAAAATAACTCGGAGAATCACTATGACCCAACGCATTACCCATTTCCACAAAGGAGATGCGTCTACTAACATTAGCTAGACGAAACTCGATGGTCTCCATAGTCTCCACCTTGTTAACTTTCAAAGAACTCAAAAATTCTAAGGTAAGGGAGGGGTATGTCAATTCTTTTGATTCAAACAATTTCTCCAACCCCATGACTTTGAAAAAGGCTCTATTTTGCTCAAGGACACCCAATTTTTCTAAGGTATCTTCACAAATAAACTTGGTGGATTGAAATGATTTTCTAGCAAACTTGGCAAAAGTGTCCCTATGGGATTTGGAAATGAAAATTACCTCCGGATAGTTTGCAAGTTGATCAATTTCCGGAGTAGTAGATGTTGTTGCTCCCATGGGAGGTTGTTGTTGTTGTTGCACTTCCAAGTTTGGGTTTGCTACCACCATAGCCAATGCTTTGTTTGCTTGAAGACTCTTTTGCCTTAATGAAAGTGTCTTTGCCTTTGGTGCCTTTGTCTTTGTTGCTCCCTTAGTCCTTGCCATTGATGAATTAACCAAGAAAGGAGTGAAAAATCTTCAATTTCTAGTACACCCAAATCGATTTAAAGATGAAAGGCTTTGCCTTTATGAATTCAAAAATCGACTCAAAGGTTGAAGATTTTGTTCTTGGTTTTGATTTTTGTTGGAAGAGGAGTGATTGATTTGTTGTTAAAAGGATGTTTTGATTTCATTTTGTGAATGTTGTTGAGGAATTTTGTTTTTGTGATGGAGAGGATGAGGGTTTTGGAGGTTTTGAGTAGTGTTATGAATGAAGGAATGAAGAAATGAATGTGGGAGGGGGTTTATAAAAACCCGAAAAATTTGAACTGCAGGGGTAAGACGGGCGGATTCAGCTCGGGACGGGCGGATTCTGCCTGTTCTGGGTTGGGAAATCCTCGCCTAAAGACGGGCGTCTTTCAGTGAAGACGCTCGGATTTTCAAACACGGGACGGGCGTCTTCTGCAGAAGACGGGCGGATTCCTTCACAGGGATTTTTCTTGTTTTCTTCAGCCAAGAAGACGGGCGTCTTCCCTTCAGGACGGGCGGATTTTTAAAGACGGGCGGATTTGAATGCAGGACGCCCGGATTCGCTGACAGTCAAAAATATTTCAAAAGTTCAGCTCAGAGAGACGTGAGTCTTTTACCCAACACGCCCGGATTTCTTGAAGACGGGCGGATTTTCCTGAATCCGCTCGGATTCGACCCCTTTGTACCCGGATTTAGTTCCATCCGTGTACTTTTCCAATCCCTTGTCATTCTTCCATTCTTCTTCATATCTCGTGATCTTCATTGTGGGGGCACTACTAAGGCATGGATAGCCTAGGTAATTGCCATCCCCACACTAAGTTAAAGCACTACACATTAATTGAAATTATTAGTCCCTCCCTCACTTCTCTCAAACATGATAATTATCTTGATCAAAGTTTAAAAATCCAAAAATAACAAAAATGCAATACAAGAATTGAAATGCAAGTTAGGGAGTTAGAAATATTTACAAATGGTGGTTTAGGGAGGACTCCACCAAACTCTCATTCTTGATGAGATGTCAAGCGGGCATGTCCAAGGTGTTGTTGATGTTGCTCAACACCTTGAAAAAGTAATCAAACGCTTGTTCATTATCATGATATAGGTCTTCAATAGACCTTGGCCCTTGTTGTCGGTCTTGATCGATGGCATTACCAATGTAGGGATTAAAAATCCCTTCAAATTCGTCGTCCCAAAGACCACATACTTCATTAAGTTGATCATTGAAAATCTCTTGATTTGATGGAGATAACTTTCCCATTTCCTTTTCTTGGCCAATGAGGCCATCTTCTTCATTGCTTGTCTTTGATGAGCTTTCCAAGCTCTCTTTGTCACAATTCACATGCTCTTTGAATGGAGCATCTTCAATTTTCTTCTTCCATTGGAGTTCCGACTTCTTCTTTTCATCCTTCCGACTATAATGATCGATCATAAAACACGGTTCATGTAAACGGGGAGCTCTCATAGTCTTGTCAAGATTAAAAGTTGTACTCTCATCTCCCACTTCTAGAGTGAGCTCACCATGTTTTACATCAATCACCGCACCCGCGGTGTGTAAGAAGGGTTTTCCTAGAATGATTGGAATGTTGGAATTTTCCTCCATATCAACAATGACAAAGTCTACCGAAATGAAAAACTTCCTAATTCGTACGGGGACATATTCCCATATCCCTAATGGTGTCTTCATCGATCTATCAACCATTTGGAGTGTGATATGGGTGCATTTAAGCTCTCTTATCCCCAACCTTTTACTCACCGAGTACGGCATAACACTCACACTAGCCCCTAGATCACATAAGGCTTTGTTGATCGTGGTGTCGCCAATGGTACACGGTATTGAGAAGCTTCCCGGATCCTTTAGTTTTGGATGTAAACTCCCTTGAAGTATTGCACTACTCACCTTAGTGAAGGCGATAGTCTCAAGTTTCCGGATCGACTTCTTCTTTGTGAGGATGTCTTTCATGTATTTCGCATAGGCTGGCACGTGATTGATTAATTCCATGAAAGGAATTGAGACTTCCAAATTCTTCACAATTTCCATAAACATTCCAAGTTGGTCATCAAATTTGGGCTTGGCTTGACGACTTGGAAAAGGAAGTCTAATCACAATGGGCTCCTTCTCCTTGGCCTTGTCTTCATTTTTCTTTGAAATTTCTTCTTTTGATAATTCTCCATCTTTGGAGTTTTGCACAATTTCTTCCTTATCACTTGCTTCCACACCTTCATCCTCAACTTGCTTCTTCGGTGCTTCATACCTTGTACCACTTCTCAAGTGAATGGCACTAACCGTTTCATGTCGTGGGGAATTACTTTGAGGTGGTAATTGCCCCTTTTGTCTTTGTGAGCTTAAAGATGCTAGTTGAGTCAATTGGGTTTCCAACATCTTAGTGTGAGCTAGAATGTTGTTGATGGTGTTTTCTTTTGCTTGACTATCTTTTTGCATTTGAGTGAAAAATTCTTGTTGATTCTTTTGCAATTGGAGGACCGCTTTTTGAACATCAAAACCTTGGTCATTTTGGTGATTGTATGGATTTTGGTTTTGGTAACCTTGGTTTTGGTTGAAAAAGGGTCTTTGATTTTGGTTTCTCATGGGAGGTGGGGTGTATGTTGTTTGAGGGTTTTGAACTGATGCGTGTCTTTTATATAAGGTTTTGACCTCATTTTTACACGCATTTCTGTGGTTTTTATGTAGCATCTGGCTACAAATACCCCCGAATATTCTACTTTGGTCCGTTTATTGTAATTTGCAGGAATTGACCGAGGAGGAGCTAAATCGAGCCTTAATTGTCCCAATTGTACGCATTCATGGGAAATAAGGAGTCGGAGCTTAGAAATCTTACACTTGGAGGACGCATGAGCTGAGTAAAGGAAGAAATTCAAATCCTACGTGCCTATGTAGCTCGATCGAGTGGTTTTACTGCTCGATCGAATGCTTTATACACTCAAGACTGGTCGATCGACCAGTTTAAGGAGTCGATCGAGGAAGTTCAGCAAGCAGTGCTCGATCGAGAGGTAGTTCTAGCTCGATCGAGTGACTTGGAGCTCGATCGAGTGACTTGGAGTTCGATCGAGTAATCGTCTTACTCGATCGAGGGCTTTTCGTGTGCTTTTGGTTTATTTCCGCCTAATCTTTTATGGGCTTTTGTAATCAGTCTATAGATTAGGTTTAAGACAATTTTGCAGTATAAGACTGAGGAGAACATCACGTTACTCCTATCACTTCACTACGTACATTTCGACTGTTACTTCTGTCACTGTTCTTGGATTTCTATTCTCTACTTTGCTACTCGAATTCGGTATTATCAATCTAGTTATTTCTTAATCGTATTTATTGCTTTTAATTCCTTTTCTCTCTTTACTTTATAATTGTTCAATCAAATAGATTATTCATCATGCTTAGTTTTAATCGTTTGGTTATTGTAATTGTTAATCCGATGATTATGAGTAGCTAATTCCCTATGCTAAGACTATAGGGGACCCATGATTTGAAGGGAGAGTAATCGATTTACTAGGTTAATGCTAGTACCGTCTTTGTTGTTTAAATGCTACAAATAATTGTAATTGCCTAATTGAGTCGACACAATTAGACCCTTATTCTTAGTGGACCTTAACCTGGACCGAAAGGTTGGAAGAGGCAGACCAGTAGCGAGCAACAGAGTATTGCAGCGAGGGCGAAAGTTAAACTGCTTACACTTTAGGGTGAATTAAGGACCGAAAGGTGACGTTCGCTACCCCTTAGACCGTACTGCATTGACCTGGGACCTAGATTACTCGACCAGATGATTATGGTGAACCGTTTGTCTTAGCTATTCTCTTTTATCTGTTAAACCCCCTTCCTTTATTTCTCTTTTCCTTACTCTCTTAGTTTAGAAATCACATTTTATAAACCCCCAAACTGGTTACCTTGGCGAACCTAGTTTAGCAGACAATTTCCTACCTCTCTGTGGATTCGACCCGACTTCCCTAGCTATATTAGTTAGTTAGAACCAGTTGGTTATTTTTGACAGGTACGCGACAGACGTGTCAAATTTTGGCGCCGTTGCCGGGGAGGTGGCGCAATTTTGTTGCTTAAATTAAGTTTGTCTTTTGTCTCAAGGAATAATCTCATTTTCTGCAAAGTTTTGATCGGTTTTGCAGATTGGCTGTTGCTTCGAAAGTTGCTTGACAATATGCCTACGATTACCGAGCATACAGAGCCATGTGGTAGATGTGGCGAGGAAGGGCACGATCTTTATGAATGCACGGCAGGTGTAGAGCGCGCCCTTGCATATAAGAAGTACAAGCAGGGAGTTCCTTTCTCCCAGCTATATGAAGAGATAAAGAGCGTTGCTACCCCTTCTACACCAGTATCACAACCGGTCTCTCCCTCTGCAAGAGAAGAAATTGCCGAGTTGAAATCCATTATGATGAGTATGTCACAGAAATCTGATACGGTTATATCGGAATTGAAAGAGCAAGTCGCGCAGTTGACACACGCGACGGATCAAGCCAAGTTTCTTCCAATTTGCGATCCAACCAGTGCGATGAATTTTCAAAATGACCTCATTCATGAAGAAAACGAGGTGTTGACAGATGATGATGACTCAGATGATGATCTAGACGAGTTCCTGCAGGAAATACTTGCTGCGTGTGCTGTAACCACTCGATCGAGTGACTCTTCTACTCGATCGAGCGGTTCTAATCGTTCAGTGACTCGATCGAGTGAAAATGGTGCTCGATCGAGAGGTGCAGAACTCCAAGACTGTCGATCGAGTGACACTACTACTCGATCGACCAACCATGCTGAGGATGTCTCTCGATCGAGTGAAGCACAAGGTCGATCGAGCGACAAAAGTATTCGATCCAGTGCATTAAGTGGCGGGAATCCTAATTTATTATCCAATACCGCCACCGTATCATCTTCCCCTGCTGTGGAGACGTCACGCATTGATAAGGGTAAAGGAAAGGTTGCGGGACCACTCATCGCTACCAGGGTACCCTTCCCAAGTCGTCTGAAGGACGCAAAGATCGAGCAACAGTACGGTAAGTTCGTGGACATCGTGAAGAACCTTCAGGTAACTGTCCCTTTTTCTGAACTTGTTACTCAGGTACCCACTTACGCTAAGTTTATGAAAGATATCGTGACGCGTAAGAGAAATTTGAGTGAATTTGAGACGATTTCATTTATGGAAGAGTCTAGTAACCTGCTGTTAAATAAGGCCCCTCCAAAAATGAAAGATCCGGGCAGCTTTTCTATTACTTGTGTCATAGGCAATATGGTTTAATTATAAGGCCCTTTGCGATTTAGGTGCCAGTGTTAGTGTTATGCCCCTTCCTGTCTGCAAGAAATTGAAGATGAGTCACTTCAAAGTGACTAACATTACCCTACAGATGGCTGATAGATCTGTTAGGAGACCTTTAGGTGTCTTGGAGGATGTGCCTGTGAAAATAGGCAAGCTTTACATCCCAGTAGATTTCATTGTTTTGGATATAGCCGAGGACACCGGACCCAAATTATTTTAGGAAGACGTTCCTTTGTACAGTGGGGCCGTTATTGATGTCGACAAGGGCGTCGACTCTTGCGAGAGGGGATGACGCTATCACATTTAGTTTGCCCAGTACTTTAGCCCACCCAATGATAGAGGACACATGCTATTCGGTCGATATCATTGATGAGTCTATTTATGACTTCTGGTCGGGTTCTTTTATGAAGGACCCACTGGAAGCTCTCATGCTTTTTGATGAGTGTGCAGATAGCCCAGAGGACGATGACGCTGCGTTGGATTTGCTTGTTGATGATTTAGATGAGCGTGACGGGGAGCAGGTGGAACAAATGATCAGCACTCTTTGCTCCATTGAGGTAAAGGTACCGGAACGTAAGCCTCTCCCATCTCATCTTAAATATGCCTTTCTAGATGATACGAGCAAGCAAGATATCCAGTCATTGTTAGTGCCAAGCTTAGTGATGATCGGTGACTTCTTTGTTAGCTGTACTTAAGAAAAACAGGAAAGCAATGGGCTATTCACTGGATGATATCACGGGGATTAGTCCCGATATTTGTATGCACAGGATAGAGTTGGAGGAGGATCACAAACCTTGCAGACAGGGTCAGCGTCAACCTGAACCGAGAAGATGCAGGATGTTGTGATGGCCGAGGTAATGAAGCTTTTTGGATGCATGTATTATTTATTCTGTAGGTAATTCTAGATGGGTAAGCCCAGGACAGGTAGTCCCGAAGAAAGGAGGGACAACTGTAGTTAAGAATGAGAAGAATGAATTAATACCTACCCGAGTAATGACTGGTTGGCGGATGTGCATAGACTACAGACAGCTGAATGCCGCCACTAAGAAGGATCACTTTCCCCTTCCTTTTATTGATCAAATGGTAGAAAGGTTAGCATCTCATAAATTTTTCTGCTATTTAGATGGGTATTCAGGGTTCTTTCAGATCCCTATCCACCCGGACGATCAGGCCAAGACTACATTTACCTGTCCTAAAGGCGTTTTTGCGTATCGCAGAATGCCTTTTGGTTTGTGCAATGCCCCTGCCACCTTCCAAAGGTGTATGATGGGGATATTTTCAGAGTATATTGAGTCTATCATGGAAGTTTTTATGGATGACTTTAGTGTATATGGAAGTGATTTTTCTAACTGTCTGTCTAACCTTGAGAAAGTGTTGCAGTATTTGTATTGAGGTTAATCTTGTCTTTGAATCGGGAGAAGTGCCACTTTATGGTCAACGAGGGAGTTGTCTTAGGGCACTTAGTTTCTGATAGGGGAATAGAAGTTGACAAGGCAAAGGTGGAAGTGATTCAGCAATTACCACCTCCTGTTAATGTTAAGGGGGTGAGGAGCTTCCTTGGTCATGCTGGCTTTTATCGCCGGTTTATCAAGGATTTCTCCAAAATTGCTAAACCACTTACACAGCTGTTGCTTAAAGATGCCCCTTTTGTGTTTACTGACGCTTGTCTTTCTGCTTTTAACAGGTTAAAGCAGGCCTTAATCTCCGCGCCGATCATACAGCCTCCCAGGACTTGCCGTTTGAGATCATGTGCGACGCGAGTGACTATGCACTAGGAGCGGTGCTTGGCCAGAGGAAAGACAAAGCCTTGAATGCTATTTACTATGTGAGCCGAACTCTGGATGAGGCTCAAGTGAAGTACACTAGCACTGAGAAGGAGCTGTTAGCTGTAGTTTATGCCTTAGAGAAGTTTCGTACTTATTTAGTTGGGTCAGAAGTCACTGTTTTTACTGACCATGCAGCTTTTAGGCATCTCCTTGCTAAGAAGGAGGCTAAACCGTGGCTACTGAGATGGATACTCCTTCTTCAGGAGTTTGACCTACAGATTAAGGATAAGAAAGGAGCTGAGAACGTTGTAGCTGATCACTTGTCGCGACTGATGCGACAAGAAGGGGAAGATTCTCTACCTATTGATGATTCTTTTCCGGACGATACTTTAATTCTTTGTCATTATATCGTCTATTGTTGACCAGGAACCTTGGTATGCGAGATATAGCTAACTTCGTTGTCGGTGGCAAGTCGTCGCTTGACCTTTCTCATCGCCAAAAGAAGCGTTTTACGTATAACGCTAAGCGTATTTCCGGGATGATCCTTACTTGTTTAAGGAATGTGCGAGACGGTCTCTACAGACGGTGTATTCCGCATGGGAGACCAAAATAGTCCTGGAAGGCTGTCACTCCTCTTCATATGGTGGTCACCACGGTCCATCGCGCACCGTGGCTAAGGTACTTCGATCTGGTTTTTCTTTGGCCCTCTTTATTTCCGACGCCAAGTCTTTTGTTTCAGCTTATGATGCATGCCAACGATCAGGGAACATTTCGAAGAGACATGAGATGCCACAAAACGGCATCCTAGAGGTTGAGGTTTTCGATGTCTGGGGCATTGATTTCCAAGGACCATTCCCGTCCAGTAAAGGTAACAGGTACATTCTAGTAGCTGTAGACTATGTGTCAAAATGGGTTGAGGCAGTTGCTTCACCTCATTGTGATGGTAAGACCGTGATAAAGATGTTCAAAAAGATCATATTCCCCCGTTTTGGTGTCCCTAGGGTCGTCATTAGTGATGGGGGGATGCATTTTAAGGAAAAGAAACTCACTTCCATACTGTCTAGAGTTGGTGTCCAACACCGGCGTGGTTTGGGGTATCATCCCCAAACTAGTGGTCAGGTAGAGGTCTCTAATCGTGAGCTGAAAGAGATCTTGTCTAAAGTAGTTTCTAAATCACGGAAAGACTGGAGTCTTAAGCTAGATGACACATTATGGGCTTATAGAACTGCCTTTAAGACACCAATTGGTGCATCACCTTATAGGTTAGTTTATGGGAAATCGTGTCACTTACCTGTTGAGCTGGAATGTAAGGCCTGGTGGGCAATCCGTGAGCTTAATTATGATCCTAAATTGTGTGGTCAGAATCGTCTTTTGCAGCTTGATGAATTAGAGGAGTTTAGGCTTAATGCCTACGACAGCTCGCGCATTTACACGGAAAAGACGAAGAGATGGCATGACAAGAGAATCTTACCTCGGGAGTTTCATGTGGGGCAGAAGGTGTTGCTGTTTAATGCCCGGTTGAGACTATTTCCTGGCAAGCTGAAATCCAGGTGGAGTGGTCTATACACGGTGACAGCTGTTACCAAATTTGGATCCGTGGAGCTTGAAGATTTCGAGGGTCACAGATTCAAGGTGAATGGCCAATATGTGAAGCACTACCATGAGGCGAGTGAAGCGGACAACCGCATTGAAGTCTTGCGCTTCGACGAGCTCGACGCGCCAGTAAATTGATGCCAGAAAGGTCGTGCGGGACCTCTTAAACCAGCGCTCTCCGGGAGGCAGCCCGGACTGTTTTATTATACCTTTGTTGAACCATTTAAATTTTCTTAGGCTTACGTTGAACTTTGAACGCTGTATTTTGAACTCCATCCGCATTTTCCTTGCTTTTAGTGCGTGTTTGCAGGTAAAAGTACTCGATCGAAAGATCGTATGCTCGATCGAGCGCTTTTTGAGGGAGATTCCACTCGATCTAGTGATAACAGTCCTCGATCGACCAAAACCCATACCACGACTACTCGATCGAATGGTCTTTCACTCGATCGAGTCCACTCACGCTGCAAAACATTCGATCGAGCTGGTCCAGGCGTTCGATCGAGTAGTTATGACCTCCAGCTGCTGTTTTACGTCTACAAAGCCACTGTTTGACTTTCTTTGACCTCCCATGTTCATGGTCGGTTTGGGGAGGTCCCGCTATATGACGTTTTGTAAGTTTTCCGACTCCGCTTCTCCTTTTCTTTTCAGTTTGCATTTCTTTCCCTATTTTTGGTACAATGAGGGCATTGTACGGTTTGGTTTGGGGAGGTATGCATCCATATCTGTGTCTGCATGTTTCTTGCATTTTTGCTTGCACGTTTATTTATTTCCGTATGCATTGTTGTTTTAATTAATTTAAAAAAAAATCATATAAAAATCATAAAATTAAAAAATTTTCAAAATTTTCATGTTTAAATTGAGTCGGAACGTTTGAACATTGACGCTACTTTGAATCTTTACTTGAGCCTGGCATATTCTGGACATTTAGCTGGCATGATTATGTGCATAATCTACGAGTTTTTGTTTCTCTCTTATCTGAACGAATAGACTTGATTCTCTATGTCGGCAAGCTACATTACATTCTGAGGTTAGAGCTTATTAAACTGGTGACATTCATGACCGGTTTCATTTAGGATGTGAGTAGTACTCTCTTTAAGACATGTAACATCAATTTGCATAAGCATGAGTCTAGTCTTCTTAATACCTGTATGTATTCGGTCTGTGGATGGTGACACGCGTTAGGAGAGGCAATTCCCTTTATTTCATTTTACCCATGAGCCTCACATAGCCAAATTGCCTTTTTGTCCTATCAACTACTTTCTATAATACTTCCTACCCTAGCTGAGCTAGTAACGAGTAGTTCTTGGGAATGTTTTATTGCAACATGGTTATTGTATCTTGATTTCAGAAGATGGTGGAAAGATTGAAGGGAAAGAAAGAAAGAAAAAAATGTTGAATTGAAAAAAAAATGGAACGAAAAGTGCGAAAAGAAAAGAAAGAAAAAAAAGAGACAGAAAAATTCAAAATGAGAAAAAAAAGGAATGAAAAAGAATGAGAATTGCACAATGTTTCACACTCCCATGCCTTATTTATATTTTATGGGGAGTTGACGACTTTTGGTTTTGTGAGTTTAGTGCATAATTTTGCACCGTTTCATCTTGCTGTTATGAGTACGAAGTTGGGATGCAGTCTAAATTTGGATCCGTTGTTGCTAGCCTGGCTATTAACCCCACATATCCAAATTCATTTTAGCCCCTTCTCACCCATTACCTCACTAACCCAAATGTAAGTCCTCGGCACGTGTCTTGGTCATTAGTATGGTTGGAATGCATATGTACGGTTGTAGAGACTTTATTCATGATTAACTGCATGCATGTTCTTATAGGTCGAGTTAGGTGAGTGTCTGATTCTTCCCTATCTTTCACATATATACTTACCTTGTACCTGACTTTGAGTGACGAGCGACCCGTGAGAGTCCGACATCTTTGAGTCTTGCAAGGTCGACGGTTCAGTAAGCTTGAAACATTAATTTAACTCGTTTGCACTTTTCAGTTGCCGCTTTGTCATTTTGTTGCATTAAATTGGTTCTAGTGGATGATTTGTAGCTGATGCGTTGGTCCCGTTCTATTGCTCACCCTTAGTTGCATTCATATTTGCTTGGGGACAAGTAAAGGTTTGGTTTGGGGAGATTTGATGCGTGTCTTTTATATAAGGTTTTCACCTCATTTTTACACGCATTTCTGTGCTTTTTATGTAGCATCTGGCTACAAATACCCCCGAATATTCTACTTTGGTCCGTTTATTGTAATTTGCAGGAATTGACCGAGGAGGAGCTAAATCGAGCCTTAATTGTCCCAATTGTACGCATTCATGGGAAATAAGGAGCCGGAGCTTAGAAATCTTACACTTGGAGGACGCGTGAGCTGAGTAAAGGAAGAAATTCAAATCCTACGTGCCTATGTAGCTCGATCGAGTGGTTTTACTGCTCGATCGAATGCTTTATACACTCAAGACTGGTCGATCGACCAGTTTAAGGAGTCGATCGAGGAAGTTCAGCAAGCAGTGCTCGATCGAGAGGTAGTTCTAGCTCGATCGAGTGACTTGGAGCTCGATCGAGTGACTTGGAGTTCGATCGAGTAATCGTCTTACTCGATCGAGGGCTTTTCGTGTGCTTTTGGTTTATTTCCGCCTAATCTTTTATGGGCTTTTGTAATCAGTCTATAGATTAGGTTTAAGACAATTTTGCAGTATAAGACTGAGGAGAATATCACGTTACTCCTATCACTTCACTACGTACATTTCGACTGTTACTTCTGTCACTGTTCTTGGATTTCTATACTCTACTTTGGTACTCGAATTCGGTATTATCAATCTAGTTATTTCTTAATCGTATTTATTGCTTTTAATTCCTTTTCTCTCTTTACTTTATAATTGTTCAATCAAATAGATTATTCATCATGCTTAGTTTTAATCGTTTGGTTATTGTAATTGTTAATCCGATGATTATGAGTAGCTAATTCCCTATGCTAAGACTATAGGGGACCCATGATTTGAAGGGAGAGTAATCGATTTACTAGGTTAATGCTAGTACCGTCTTTGTTGTTTAAATGCTACAAATAATTGTAATTGCCTAATTGAGTCGACACAATTAGACCCTTATTCTTAGTGGACCTTAACCTGGACCGAAAGGTTGGAAGAGGCAGACCAGTAGCGAGCAATAGAGTATTGCAGCGAGGGCGAAAGTTAAACTGTTTACACTTTAGGGTGAATTAAGGACCGAAAGGTGACGTTCGCTACCCCTTAGACCGTACTGCATTGACCTGGGACCTAGATTACTCGACCAGATGATTATGGTGAACCGTTTGTCTTAGCTATTCTCTTTTATCTGTTAAACCCCCTTCCTTTATTTCTCTTTTCCTTACTCTCTTAGTTTAGAAATCACATTTTATAAACCCCCAAACTGGTTACCTTGGCGAACCTAGTTTAGCAGACAATTTCCTACCTCTCTGTGGATTCGACCCGACTTCCCTAGCTATATTAGTTAGTTAGAACCAGTTGGTTATTTTTGACAGGTACGCGACAGACGTGTCATGAACATTTTGGCTTTTGTATGAGAGATTTCGATGAAACTTGGTGTTTTCATTGTAATAGTTGGAATAAGGGGTACCACTCTTGTATGCTTGGAAAGCATTCACTTGTTCATTTGTTCCCCTACATTCACCTTGGTCATGTCCCAAAGTTCCACAATTCTCACATATCCCACTTGGGATTGATCAGGATGCCGTCATGGCATTAACATGATGCTTTGGTGATTTTGAGGCTTCTTCAAGTCTAGCCATAGCTTGTTCAAACTTCAAACTGATTGTGTCAATGTGAGCACTAAGTTGAGCAGCCAATTGAGTAATGGAGTCCACTTCATGCTTTCCTCCTCTAGTAGCCTTGCGAGGTCTACTATATTGTGAGTTATGGACCGCCATTTCCTCAATCTTGTTCCATGTTTGATTGTCATCAACTTCGGTAAACATTCCATTTTATCCCATATTGAGAATGTTCCTTGAATCTTCATATAGACCGTTCCAAAATTGTTGTACCAAGAACCACTCGCTAAGTCCTTGGTGAGGACATGAGCGACAAATTCCCTTAAACCGCTCCCAAGCTTCATACAAAGATTCTTCATCCCTTTGCTTAAAACCCGTAATTTGAGCTCTTAGCATGTTAGTCTTTTCCGGTGGGTAGAACTTTTTGTAGAAAGCTAGAGCCAACTTCTTCCAAGAATCTATTACGAGAATGGCCTTACCAAGGCCCTTCAACCATTGTTTCGCGGTGCCGATTAGAGAAAAAGGAAGTAAGACCCATCGAATTTGGTCTTGAGTCACACCGGTTTGAGAAATCGCATCACAATAGTCACAAAAGGTTTCCATATGAGAATGAGGACCTTCACTAGGCATCCCCCCAAATTGGCTCCTTTCGACTAATTGGATAAAGGCGGATTTGGCAATAAAATTTCCGGTCAAATGTTGTGGTGTAGGAGTACCATTGGGTAGGTTCTCCTCGGTGGGTTCGGAATGTGATGAAAATTTTGGCATTGTAGGTTGATTTTGTGGGGTATTTTGTGTTGGGTTCTCCTCACCTTCTCTTGCAAAAGGGTTGATGAACTCAATAGTTGGTTGAATATCCACTACCTCACTAATACCTCTCAAATTCCTCCTAGCGAATCTCCTATTGTTTGTCAAGGTTCTTTCAATTTCACGGTCAAAAGGTAACAAATCACCTTGTGACCTTCTAGACATGCAAAATATCAAACAACTCGAAAATAATTAGAACAAACCTTGAGGAGTTTTACTTCCCCAAGGTAAAGAAAGACACAACTAATAACAATGTAAGAAAATCTAAATCAAGTTAACACTGTCCCCGGCAACGGCGCCATTTTTGGTCGGTCCGTTTCTTTTTCTCAATTTAATAGATGTTGTCGTTGGGTCACGTTCGAATCAAAACACAATTTATAGCTTCACAAACAACTCTACAATTAGTAAAGAGGCAAGTAAAGGTCGGATCCCAAGGGACAGGAATTGAGATGAGATTTCTATTGAAACTAGTGGTGTCTTAGGGGTGTCACAATTTGGGTTGATGTAGAAGGTCACTAACTAAATAGCAATGAAAGTAAATAAGCAAGATGAATTAAAAGGGTTGTAAACAATTGATAAAAAGCACTAGGGTGTCATAGGGTCATAGGGGAATCATGGGAATTTATCATACAAACATGTTCTCAAATTATAAGCAAGCAATTATTGTTGTGATGGATTGAGTTGGGTTATATCTTACAATCCTAGGAAAGTTTGGGTCCCGGAGCCGAATCGATTAGATTGTACAACACCTACAAGTCGACTTAGTCTTCCCTACTCAACAACATGCATGGTCTAATGAGACTCGAGTTGGTTTATGTCTTACAAGTCTCATTGAAAAGATAAGTGATGGGTAAAAAATGCAAGGATTCATAGGCTCACATTTCATCAAACATAACATGTGCATGAGTTTAGATCAAAACAAGCAAGTAAATAAACCATGAAAGCATATTAATTTAAGCATGAATCATTCCCCATATTCGTTTCCCCTAATTACCCATTAACCCTAGCTAGGTCACTACTCACTCATTATCATGTTGATCATGCTAGCAAGGTTGTCAATCATATCAACAAAAGGAAACATGATGAATAAATGAAAGTAATTAACAATAATTAAAAAGGGATTAAGAGAATTATACCTACTAATGATTCCAATAACAAAGAAAAGAATAAAAGAAGTACTTGATGCCTTATTGAGAGGTTGTCAATCTCCCAATAATAACCCAAATAATCTTCAATTACCCAAAATAAAGGATGAACAAAAGAGAGATTAAGGAAATAAAACTTTTATTAGAACTTGATTAATTGTTGATTACAATACTAAAGAGAGATTTGATTGATATTAACTACTCTAAATATTGATAAGAAGAACATATTCTTCTAATTAGATTAATGGGGTATTTATAGTGGAAATTAGGTGGATGCATTAGGGTTAACTAAGGGCTAAACTAGTAATTACACTTTTTAGATTGAGCAGGGAGAAGCCGGTATTTTTCGAAGGAAGGGATTCTTTCTTTATAGCTTGGAGAAGACGAAATTTCGCTGTAATGGAATCCGTGCGTATTGGAGTCGGGACGGGCGGATTCAAGCAGGGGAAGACGGGCGTCTTCAGGGGAATCCGGGCGGATTATGTAGGCTGCTAATCCGGGCGTATTTGAGGGAAGACGCACAGATTGTGCTTGTGGAGGACGGGCGGATTCAGGACAATCCGCTCGGATTGTAGCTCAGCACTATTTCTTCTTCTTTTCTTCCCTTTTCTTCATAAAATCCTTGGGGAATTCCTCGGGCATGCAAGGATCCTTTCTCAACATTGGTCATCTACTATCATATGTACAAAGGCCTTCTAATCTTGTCTCTCCTTGATGCTTGGTCATTGAATTCAATCAATTTAGTCTTGTTTTGCCATGAAAATGCAAGATTTGCACTCCTTTCCTACCAAGGGATCAAAATCTCAAATAATATACAAAACAAAGAACCAAAGACAATAAATGACCCAAATATGCACTAAAAAGCATGGGAACAAGGCTAATTCGGGGGCTAAATATGCGCTAATTATGGTCACATCAAGTTTCGTTTTCTCAATTTAATAGATGTTGTCGTTGGGTCACGTCCCAATCAAAACACAATTTATATCTTCACAAACAACTCTACAATTAGTAAAGAGGCAAGTAAAGGTCGGATCCCAAGGGACGGGAATTGAGATGAGATTTCTATTAAAACTAGTGGTGTCTTAGGGGTGTCACAATTTGGGTTGATGTAGAAGGTCACTAACTAAATAGCAATGAAAGTAAATAAGCAAGATGAATTAAAAGGGTTGTAAACAATTGATAAAAAGCACTAGGGTGTCATGGGGTCATAGGGGAATCATGGGAATTGATCATACAAACATGTTCTCAAATTATAAGCAAGCAATTATTGTTGTGATGGATTGAGTTGGGTTATATCTTACAATCCTAGGAAAGTTTGGGTCCCGGAGCCGAATCGATTAGATTGTACAACACCTACAAGTCGACTTAGTCTTCCCTACTCAACAACATGCATGGTCTAATGAGACTCGAGTTGGTTTATGTCTTACAAGTCTCACTGAAAAGATAGGTGATGGGTAAAAAATGCTAGGATTCATAGGCTCACATTTCATCAAACATAACATGTGCATGAGTTGAGATCAAAACAAGCAAGCAAATAAACCATGAAAGCATATTAATTTAAGCATGAATCATTCCCCATGTTGGTTTCCCCTAATTACCCATTAACCCTAGCTAGGTTACTACTCACTCATTATCATGTTGATCATGCTAGCAAGGTTGTCAATCATACCAACAAAAGGAAACATGATGAATAAATGAAAGTAATTAACAATAATTAAAAAGGGATTAAGAGAATTATACCTACTAATAATTCCAATAACAAAGCAAAGAATAAAAGAAGTACTTGATGCTTGATTGAGAGGTTGTCAATCTCCCAATAATAACCCAAATAATCTTCAATTACCCAAAATAAAGGATGAACAAAAGAGAGATTAAGGAAATAAAACTTGTATTAGAACTTGATTAATTGTTGATTACAATACTAAAGAGAGATTTGATTGATATTAACTACTCTAAATATTGATAAGAAGAACATACTCTTCTAATTAGACTAATGGGGTATTTATAGTGGAAATTAGGTGGATGCATTAGGGTTAACTAAGGGCTAAACTAGTAATTACACTTTTTAGATTGAGCAGGGAGAAGCCGGTATTTTTCGAAGAAAGGGATTCTTTCTTTATAGCTTGGAGAAGACGAAATTTCGCTGTAATGGAATCCGTGCGTATTGGAGTCGGGACGGGCGGATTCAAGCAGGGGAAGACGGGCGTCTTCAAGGGAATCCGGGCGGATTCTGTAGGCTGCTAATCCGGGCGTCTTTGAGGGAAGACGCACGGATTGTGCTTGTGGAGGACGGGCGGATTCAGGACAATCCGCTCGGATTGTAGCTCAGCACTATTTCTTCTTCTTTTCTTCCTTTTTCTTCATAAAATCCTTGGGGATTTCCCCGGGCATGCAAGGATCCTTTCTCAACATTGCTCATCTACTATCATATGTACAAAGGCCTTCTAATCTTGTCTCTCCTTGATGCTTGGTCATTGAATTCAATCAATTTAGTCTTGTTTTGCCATAAAAATGCAAGATTTGCACTCCTTTCCTACCAAGGGATCAAAATCTCAAAGAATATGCAAAACAAAGAACTAAAGACAATAAATGACCCAAATATGCATTAAAAAGCATGGGAACAAGGCTAATTCGGGGGCTAAATATGCGCTAATTATGGTCACATCAAGTTTCGTTTTCTCAATTTAATAGATGTTGTCGTTGGGTCACGTCCGATTCAAAACACAATTTATATCTTCACAAACAACTCTACAATTAGTAAAGAGGCAAGTAAAGGTCGGATCCCAAGGGACGGTAATTGAGATGAGATTTCTATTGAAACTAGTGGTGTCTTAGGGGTGTCACAATTTGGGTTGATGTAGAAGGTCACTAACTAAATAGCAATGAAAGTAAATAAGCAAGATGAATTAAAAGGGCTGTAAACAATTGATAAAAAGCACTAGGGTGTCATGGGGTCATAGGGGAATCATGGGAATTGATCATACAAACATGTTCTCAAATTATAAGCAAGCAATTATTGTTGTGATGGATTGAGTTGGGTTATATCTTACAATCCTAGGAAAGTTTGGGTCCCGGAGCCGAATCGATTAGATTGTACAACACCTACAAGTCGACTTAGTCTTCCCTACTCAACAACATGCATGGTCTAATGAGACTCGAGTTGGTTTATGTCTTACAAGTCTCATTGAAAAGATAGGTGATAGGTAAAAAATGCTAGGATTCATAGGCTCACATTTCATCAAACATAACATGTGCATGAGTTGAGATCAAAACAAGCAAGCAAATAAACCATGAAAGCATATTAATTTAAGCATGAATCATTCCCCATGTTGGTTTCCCCTAATTACCCATTAACCCTAGCTAGGTCACTACTCACTCATTATCATGTTGATCATGCTAGCAAGGTTGTCAATCATACCAACAAAAGGAAACATGATGAATAAATGAAAGTAATTAACAATAATTAAAAAAGGATTAAGAGAATTATACCTACTAATGATTCCAATAACAAAGCAAAGAATAAAATAAGTACTTGATGCTTGATTAAGAGGTTGTCAATCTCCCAATAATAACCCAAATAATCTTCAATTACCCAAAATAAAGGATGAATAAAAGAGAGATTAAGGAAATAAAACTTGTATTAGAACTTGATTAATTGTTGATTACAATACTAAAGAGAGATTTGATTGATATTAACTACTCTAAATAATGATAAGAAGAACCTACTCTTCTAATTAGACTAATGGGGTATTTATAGTGGAAATTAGGTGGATGCATTAGGGTTAACTAAGGGCTAAACTAGTAATTACACTTTTTAGATTGAGCAGGGAGAAGCCGGTATTTTTCGAAGGAAGGGCTTCTTTCTTTGTAGCTTGGAGAAGACGAAATTTCGCTGTACTGGAATCCGTGCGTAAGTGAGTCGGGACGGGCGGATTCAGGCAGGGGAAGACGGGCGTCTTCAGGGGAATCCGGGCGGATTCTGTGGGCTGCTAATCCGGGCATCTTTCGAGGAAGACGCACGGATTGTGTTTGTGGAGGACGGGCTGATTCAGGACAATCCGCTCGGATTGTAGCTTAGCACTATTTCTTCTTCTTTTCTTCCCTTTTCTTCATAAAATCCTTGGGGATTTCCTCGGGGATGCAAGGATCCTTTCTCAACATTGCTCATCTACTATCATATGTACAAAGGCCTTCTAATCTTGTCTCTCCTTGATGCTTGGTCATTGAATTCAATCAATTTAGTCTTGTTTTGCCATGAAAATGCAAGATTTGCACTCATTTCCTACCAAGGGATCAAAATCTCAAAGAATATGCAAAACAAAGAACTAAAGACAATAAATGACCCAAATATGTACTAAAAAGCATGGGAACAAGGCTAATTCGGGGGCTAAATATGCGCTAATTATGGTCACATCAGTAGTCTAAGTGAGCGACTATTTTTCTTATTCTCTTACATATTTATGTTCACCCTTTGCTTCATGAGAGAAGAGTGACCCGTGAGAGTCCATTATTAAAGGTCTTGCAAGGCCGACGGTTCAGCTTTATTATAACCATCCTATAACTCGTTTGCATTTGACTGCTCTGCTATAAGTGTTAGTCTGCTTGCATTAAATTGGTTTAAGTGGGCCTTTTTATGCACGTATTTCTATGCTATTATCGTAGTTTTATACTACGAAATGCCCCGAATATGCTACTTTGGTTTGTTTTGTTCTATTTGCAGGAATGGACCAGAAAGTAGTAGGATCAAGCCTTTTACCGTCCGTTTTGCATGCATTTGGAGAAAGAGTGAATTTGGAGCGGAAATATAGCTGTCTTGGGATGCGTGATACTATTTCGGGAGCTAAGAGACAATTCAAAAGCTGAAACTAACGAACAAGTAGCTGCTGGAGTCATATTTCACTCGATCGAGTGTTTACTAGTCGATCGAGTGGTGTTGGATGGAATAAGAAGTCGATTGAGTGCTTTCTTTACGCGATCGAACAGATTCATTTTAGGGTTTACTCGATCGAGTATAGTTTTTATTCGATCGAGTGGTCTGAGCTTTATTTAACTCGATTGAGTAGTTTAAAAGGGCTCGATCGAGTGGTTTATATTGGGCTCGGGCCTTTTTATCTTTAATCCGTCATTAGGTTAAATAAAAGTTCTATTTTCTTATAAATAGGAAGAGGGACGTCATTTTTAACTCTCCTCCTCTCTCTGACATCTTCCCTATCATATACACTACTTTACAGTACTTTTTCTCCTGTTACTTTCTTCTTCTCATTTTCCGGATCTTTTCCAATGTAACTTTCTTTCCCTTTTCTCCTTTATTTATATTTATGTTTATTTCTTTCTTTATTTCTGTTTTTCTCTTTATTATGTCTAGCTAATTTTCCCTGCTAGGAATAGGGGATTCGATGAATGAATGTTAATTTCTAATTAGTTTATAGATTGTCGTTGTTATGTCTATGTTGTTAATCACTACTTATAATTGTATCTTACTGATTGAATCGATGCAATAAGCCTTTTTAATTTTGGTAAGCCTTGACCTAGACCGGAAGGTTGGAAGGGGTGAGACCCGCAGTGAATGATAGAATGCTTTAGTGAGGGTGGAAGCTAAGCTAATAGTATTTTAGGGCGAATTGAGACCGGAAGGAGATATTCATTTCCCGTTAGACCGACACATCGACTAATCTGTGATCTTAACTACAATTAATTGACGTTCATTGATGAACTGACATCCTAGTTTTCTTTCCCTCTGCTTAATTTCTCTTATCTCTTTTTCTCTTGCCTTAATCTTGTTAGTTTAGTCAAAACAATTCAAAACTCCCACTGTGACCATAGACAGACCGAATTTTACAAGTAGATAGTGACCGCCTCCCTGTGGAGATCGACCCTTCTTACTGCTAGCTTCTGTTAGTGTAACTAGGTATTTTATTTTTGGTACCTGACGACGGTATCAACCGGATTGGGTGGAACGGAAAGTTTTCTTCCTGGATCTTTACATTTTAAAAGATGAAGAGGTGGTAAGTGAAAATGGGAATGTGAGTGAAAATGGGAGCAATGAACCGGTTGATGATCAGGCAATCAATGTAAGCGATGGTCATGATGATGAGATGATTGATGTTGAGAGTAGTGATGAAGAGGAAGAAAGTGTTGACTTGGGTACTTATCTTGGTGACAAGGATGGCAAGGATGTCGATGAGGGTATATGAAAAGTTCGGACCATGAGGAAGGATGCTAGAATATGGTGATAATGGTTCCTTTTACATCACACCAACGAGATACATTGTAAGTAATCCCTTCCTTTGGCTAACTTTCATCTATGGTTCCCTTTACATCACACCAAGGAGATACATTGTAAGTAATCCCTTCCTTTGGCTAACTTTCATCTATTATCTTTACTAACTTGCATTTTTAAATACTTGTTTCATGATAGTTTAAAGCATGTGAGAGTCATTTTGGACTCTCCTTAAATCTTATGTTTTTGAGTTCTAGCAACATTCAAAGGGCTCATACCTCGATCCCATTGAGGTGATGATATTCTTATTGCTCCTTTAAGGAAAATCCAAAATGACAATCCAATTGCATTCATGGCATGCATGGCCTTGTGGCCAAATTTTCTCTCATTAGCCTTAACCGGTTTGGGGAAGTTTAGTCACAAGGAACTTAAGTTAATTCAAACTAGCTCTCTTAACAATAGAAAGCATGCATCACTTAGTATAGTTTAGATTACATTCATATGTTAAATATGTGATATAGGACTTGCATTTAATTAGAGCATGCATACATGTATTCATCCATCCATGCATTGTACTTGCATCTATTTTCTTATCGCTTTGTCCATTAAGGACAATGTCCATGCTAGTGTGGGGATAGGAAAATATATTTCAAAAATTTATAAAAATTTGAAATTTTTTCAAAAACTTCAAAAACATGTTCTTTAGTTTGATAAAACAAAAAACCGCTAAAAATTTGAAAATTTCAAAACCCAAAAATATGTTCTTTACTTTTATGTCGTGTAGAATTGTATATACTTGTATGTTTGTTACTCTTTTCACATAGATACTACACCAAATTCAATACATCTTAAAGGGATATATGAAGACCGCATGGTATGATCGTTCTAATATCTTTCTTCCCTACTCTTTATGTTAATGACAATGTAGTGAGATTTTGATAATGCGGTTTGTATCTATGTGATGTTAGGAGTATGCATTAGATTAATTGTCATATAGTAGGTAGAAGCATATGCATTAGACTTGTATATATGTAGGTTACATTATGGCATGTAGTTGCATTTAGGAAAATTTTTGTGAAATGCCTAATTGGAAAACTTGACAAGTGTATATAGGCCCTTGTAGATACTTTTTCTCCTTAAAATTTTGTACACTAGAATAGATTCAAGTCACCCTTTTTAGTGTCTTACTAGTATCTTTTGACCCATGCACTAAGGCCTAGTCAAGAGTTCCTTGTGGTGTGATAACTCATTGGCTACCATTTATTCCAAGGTGACCTTTGAAGCCATGCAACAATTCTTCCAACTCATACCATCTACATTTTGTTAACCAAAGGGAATGGGCACATATAATCGGCAATTGAGTTCAAATGCCAAATGAAAGCCAAAACGTTTGCAAATTTTGTCAAGTATCTTTGTCTTAGGCTTAGGGGTGCAAATGGGACTTGTATGCTTTGCTAGAGTACCCTTGTGACACCCCGCGATAATGTGGAGAATATATATTATAAATTTATGCGGAAATTATGAAATTTTTAAAAACCTTTTATTACTAGTTAAAGTTTAACATGCGAGAGTCACTAATAAAATGAAACAAATGCAGGGATAAGCAAACTTAGGTTATTACAAACCAAGTCTAGCAAAAAGGGGAAAAAGGTATCCCACGAATAACAAGTCCAAAAGGCGAGTCTAAGGAAAACGATAGAGAGAAATCCAACGATCAAGGTACTCGCTAGCTCACACATGTCTTCACCCCATAAATGCACCAACTAGTACCTTTCATTCATGTAAACTTGAATGCCACAGTCAGTGGGGAGTAACTCAAGGTTCTCCCAGTTATAATATGTCAAAACACAAATAAGCAGGAGCATATTAGAACATAATAAATATAACTATTTGATGTAAGCACTGAGACATAAGAATAACATTCAAAACATGTGTAGTCAACCATGGATAAGGTGTATGATACATACATAAGAGACAATCCGACCAAACCATCATAAATGATAATACAACTATAAACACGCATGGTCATACGAATGGTATGATCTAATATAAGAAGGCTAGAGTGAATAATAATTAGACTTATATGACAGAATATAAGTATCCGGCTCAGAGGCTACCTTTAAAGCATGTCCAAGACACAACACACACGTATCTGGCTCATAGGCTACCTTTAAAGCATGTCCAAGACACAACACACCTTACTTTGAATAATAATGAACAAGGGAATATAAATGATAATCATAGTGAGTTAAGCATGATAAATTAAGAGTAAGTATGCATTCAAGATGGTAGAACAACTAGGTCACCCAATCTCATATTGACTTGACTAAAAGTGTAAGGCATATAGTTAGCATGGACTCACAATACAACAACCTAGACTTTAACCTCCTGGTAGGACGACGATAATAATACGGTCCTAGTCTAAACCTAGATCCAGACTCTCGGGAAGGACGTCACCCGATTCGACAAGCGATATACCAATCGCCTCCAAGACTCAAAACATGGCACACATAGCTGTAACCAAAGGTCGAGTAACCTCTAATCGAAAACATGGCACACAGAACCGTAACCAAAGGTCCGAAGAAAGGCGGAAGGATAACCCAATCCAGAAACATGGCACACATAATTGTAACCAAAGGCCCGAAAGGGTAAATAAGGAATGTCAAGTCATCACACTATGTAAAACGTCACACTCGAGTCACAAATAAGGGCAATGATAATTTGCATGGTCATAAGGTAAACAAGTCCTAAATTGAACACTTATGTAACACCCCCATACTCCAAGTGCCTTACCAGGACCACTCAGGTATAAGGATGCCACCATCTCTGTTACCCGAGGCATGATATTCATAAGACAATAACGAAACAACTTTAAAAGTAAATAAAGTTTAAAGTGATTACATAGCAATTCCAACTGATAAAAAGAAATACAAGATTCTTAGACGGTCTACTGCTAAAACTATCAAAGCTATAAAACATCGTCTGACACAGCGGAAGACTTCTAACTGCCCCGTGATGACTCATCCCAGCTATCCCATACGCGTCGTATCATACCTGCTCAATAACTGCTCACCACCCCCGAATGGATCACCACAGTTTTTAAAACATTTAAATGGGGTCAGTACTAATCACACAACTCAATATATCAACAATAAGATAAACAAACAGCTTAACCGTCACACACACACAACCACACCAATCCCAACAATCTCAATCACCGATCGTCCCCTGGACACCCCGCGATGGGGGACCGCACTGTACCCACCAAATCCCCGCTCCTCATAATGAGCGATAACCCTGTCCATTAATGTGCACATCCCCTTCCGTGGTGGGTTCCACGAATGGCGAAACTAGGGCGTGAAGCCACTCCCGCAAGTGACCCCACTCAGCCGAGGACACGCCTCGAGAACCAGAGACAAAAAATCACAATCAACAAACCGTCACAATACAATTACTATATTATTCAATCAACCACAACACATCAACAATCATCCCATTATGGAACTAATACTGAGTAGGAAATCCTACCTGGAAAGCACAACAGTCAGGCGGTATCAACAGCTGTATCAAAAAGCCTCTTCTACAAAACCTCCTCCTATCATACAGACACATAAACACTACCAAATCACCATCTACACAAAACCCCCAAATCCCCATATTAGGGTTTAAGCAACATAAAGGAAAAACAGTAAAAACGGTACATAGATCTTACCCTCGACGCAAGGATCTCAATGGTATAACAAACGATGAAAACCGACCTTCCAAACTCCGGGATTTGCTAACAATGCGATTAAAGGGATGAACGTACTTGCTTTCTCTCTTTGACATTAATTTAGGTTTTGAAAAGTGTTTTTGAATGATGACGGAAAAGATTATATACCTTAATCGCATAATTAACAAAACCGGAGAAATAACTCCCCGTAAACCGGCTACTCGATCGAGTAGCTAAGGTACTCGATCGAGTGCCCCCTTACTCGATCGAGTACCCAACAGGTCAGAAACTATTTTAAAATGAAACTCACCCTTACTCGACAGAGTAAGGCCTACTCGATAGAGTACCCAGAGACTCATAAATACGGAGTATTACAGTCTTCCCTCCTTAAAAAGAACTTCGTCCCTGAAGTTCAACCCATACTCAAAAACAAACATACTAACTCGATCAAGACACAACAACGTGACTAAGAACTCAAAACAAAACTCCAACTCAAACATGAACTCGTAACACCAACTCCACTAACTATTCTTACCTCCACAACATGGCTCACGATATCGTATAGACTCTAATATATCTCTCTCAACACTAACTCCATACACTACCAACTAGCTCCGTAATACATCATACAGAGCCAATCCAATATCAAAATACCCCTAATATCAAACGGGATGTTACATTCTACCACCCTTAAAAGGAACTTCGTCCTCGAAGTTTACTTACACTCATAAACATCATCATGCCACTATCAAAACTCTGGAACTCCTAAACATCACACTACTACAAGCACGGCCATGGCCTTTTAACAACATCAACCACAAAACAAATCCCTCCTTTACGCTATGCTAACACTCTACTTCCAATTATTTTACAACATGCACAACCATGAAACTCACTTTTATCGCATCCTACTCCTCTTAAGACAAACGTTACGTCCTCGTAACTCACTAATACTAAATCCTTAGTTAAATCATCTCATCATCCTCATCACCACCACATGTCAAAGATAACCGCCTATAACCTCATTTCTATAACCGTTCCTATTTCCAAGGCTTTCTTACTTAAACAGTTTTCATACTTCAATTCACTCTGCACTCCATCTAACTAATACCGCAAAACCCTTCGCATAACCAATACTCCAACACTTCCACATTACCGCAACATGACATACCTCTCTATATAGACTATATAAAACTTCTATCGCCAAAAGCATAACTCACGGTCCACACGTGTTACGTACACTCACACAAGATCCTCAAGTTCTTTTCTTTCATCACTGCAAAACTCATACATGACTTAACAAGACACTAAATCCAAACACCCTTCCCTCACCGGCCCAACGAAAGATTAAAACCACTGCACTTTCGGATCATTACCACACATGTTCTACGAATCACTTGCCATGACTATGTGCACCGATGTCTCATCTACAACAAGGTCAAATGTTCTGTACAACCTCTTACAACTGTGCCCTATCAACAGAAAATCACTATACCATCACAACAACAAAACATACACAACTTTCTCCCATATCATACTCTACCCTCACACCCAAGTTGAAACTGGTAAGAAACATCAACAAACAAAACAACAGTCCACATGTTCAACCAAAACTCACAAAGAACAACAGCAAAGAAAACAACAATCTATATATAGCTGGTATGCACTTTCGAAAACTCGTATCATAATCACCCCGCCTACTCCACCACAACCGGTGACGGCATCACAACACCGTCACCAACAACCGCACCGCAGTGCGAAAATAACCGCATCACAACACGATGTACCGTGCCCGGATCACCACCCGAGGCACCTCAACCGCACCGATAGAAATCACAACTTACTCAAACCCATAAACACTGACTCAGTATAACTTCTCAGACAAGAAAAACTTACTCAAATCCACTTTATTAAATCACAACGCAACATATTATATGGATAAACAGATAAGCACCTCATGAACATCATCTCTACCATTTCACGGAATACGCATGTGTTATTAATACACATAAAATTATAACTAGCCATGCCAAATCAATCAAATTATTACCTTTTTAGCCTAATTCCATCAGATTGTCGTACCCTACATATATCACAAACATTCATATAACATCTTTATAACTATCACACCATACCGCTTCTCGTGTGGTCAGAACCTCACACAAACATTTATACACATCATAGACCCATAATCACATCCAACTAGTCAATCCTGATCACGTAAGTTACCACTCGATAAACGTTACCTGTCGCCCGAGCTTAACTCATATGCCCCTCATAACATATTTTCCCATTCGCATAACCATCACCTCATGCCAAACCATTAATATTCAACCACTAGCGCTCGCCTCATATAACCACATCTTATACTCCCTTACAACCATACATATCAATCCGGCCTTTGTAAAATCAACCTCTCTAGGACTGCTGTCTTTCTTATCTATCATCACCCTTAACCACTAGTGACAACACCACAATACCACCACTGCTCGTATATCAAGCCTCTTACACTCATATCAAAACAACACTGTTTTTCTCCTATCTTTGGTTAACATCCCCAAATAAAGAACATCAAATCCATCAACAAAATTACCTCAACATTATTCCCAATACTATCTTAATTGTATCGTCATCTAACCTTCCACCAAAAATCTCATATCGTGTAAATACTCCACCAACTCTTACTCCCTTAATTCCTCAAAACTCATTATTAATCATGTTGTCCTGAAGCTCCCATATACCCATTAACTAACATTCTCATGATAATATCACACATTTCGATGATTCCTTACCTTTATATCACATAACTCCGGTGAAAATTTTCCTTAACTTACTTTTTACTTTTCTTTTCTCTTCACATTCAACAATACCATTTAATAGTTCAACTCCTTATTACTTCTATCTAATTCTTTAGTGCTCCGGTTACCTTCTCATTCCGCCAAAGCTCAAATCCCATTATTTCATGTCGATATCATCTCACTCTTTCTTACCATGGATCTTCTATTATTATGCTATCGCTCACACTTATCACTAACCTATCCATAAAATCAACGTTCACTGTTTAAACAACTTCATTTCATGCAGTTAAATGCCCAAATAAATCACACGTAGTTTCACCTCTTAATAAACCAAATCTCCCAAACTCACTCACTGTCTACAAATCCACCTCGCAACATGTCTCCATAAAGTTCACTATATACCACTCTTCTCAACCCCTTTAAAACGGACTTTCACTACATATATTCTTGGCCCACACGACTCCTAACCATCTCACTCCATAATTCTTTACCCATCTCAAGTTGCCACTATCCAAACCTTCCTTTCAATCTTTTCATTCGCACGTTCCTTAGACCCACATCATCCCTTACCCACTTTCACTTACTTTTACATCACTCAATTTCGCGAATAAATCACTCACCATGTCTCACCAAAACTTGCACCATGCCTCAATCAGCTCATCAATATTCTTTATCTTTTTCCACTTCTCAGCACAACCACATATAGCTCATCTCCTCCCACCAAACTCATACTCACCATAAGGTGCCACTCACCACCCCATAGATTGGGTAACTTACGTATCAAGACCAACTTACATGTAAAACAATGCATAAAGAAGTAAAATAACAACTTTGAATTAAACATAATATGCAACGAATGTCAAAAGATAAGCATATGACCCGAAACAGGGGTCACTAGATCGAGTACCGGCCACTCGATCGAGTAAGGGACTTACTCGATCGAGTAGGTGAAGATCAGAAGCACGTAAAACAAATCACCAGGGCTACTCGATCGAGTAACTAACGTACTCGATCAAGTTCCCCCTTACTCGATCGAGTACCAAGGCTACTCGATCGAGTACCAAGGCTACTCGATCGAGTACCCCAATTCTCAGCACTGTCCAGGTTTCGTAAAACAGTCATAACTCACTCATTACTTGGTCGTTTTGGGTGTGTGACCTATCGTTAGAATCGTCAAAGGACAAGCTATCACCTCCAATTGGAATCACATCAAAATAATTTATGCATCTCAAGTTATAACAGTTTAAAGACAACCTCTTTATAATCGAAAAACACAACTACTTGATTTTACTTCCAAACAACTTAAACAACAACCAAGCAAACAAAACCAGTCCAAAACTCATAAAACCAGTATTCATAATCATATGTTACTATTTTCAAAAGCCAAGCAACAACATTAATCATGCACATTGGTTATTTAACTTGTCAATCACGATTTACCACATGCTTTTATTTTATAACTTTACGTACACAATAACCTAATATACAACATAAAATCCCCTATTCACATGTTACAAACATTGCCATATTATTAAAATCCATTACCCACATAAACATGTTCCACACATGAATTTCATATTTTTATGCAATTACTTACTTAATCTCTTCCAACCAATTCATTCATTACAGCTACACACTTCTTACCACATATACACATGAACAATAGTGGACAAGTACATAAACTTATCATGCAACCTTATGCAAACCAAATATACGTATACGACACAACATTCCTATGCACATGTTATTATTATGCCACATTATGAATCATCCATCCTGCAACATCATCATTCATCACATATGAACAACTTCTTTTTTCTACCACATCATTCATCATTCTCATATACTTTTCCTACAATTCAAAACAACATTGTAAACCAACTATCATGCTTTCAATCAATAGCTTACGAATTCACATCATCACCATCTTTTCTACATATTCCCCATTCTCCACAAACATACATCCACCGATTCATGCCACACATCACCATATAGGTACACAATTCACAAGATAAACACATAGCGATCCCGACTCATATCCCATGGTGACCGGTTCAAAATTGTAGGGCGAGTTCGCGACTTTAGGACGTCTCCCAAGCCTTTGCATTAGCTCCTACAACCTTTACCCCGGGTTCATTTTAATTGACTCCCTATATTCATTAAATTCATTGGTTACAGGTTTCAGCAACCTGGCTCTGATACCATTTGTAACACCCCCATACTCCAAGTGCCTTACCAGGACCACTCAGGTATAAGGATGCCACCATCTCTGTTACCCGAGGCATGATATTCATAGGACAATAACGAAACAACTTTAAAAGTAAATAAAGTTTAAAGTGATTACATAGCAATTCCAACTGATAAAAAGAAATACAAGATTCTTAGACGGTCTACTGCTAAAACTATCAAAGCTATAAAACATCGTCGACACAAATGGAAGACTTCTAATCGCCCGTGATGACTCATCCCGCCTATCCCATACGCGTCATATCATACCGCTCAATAATCGCTCACCACCCCGAATGGATCACCACAGTTTTTAAAACATTTAAACGGGGTCAGTACTAATCACACAACTCAATATATCAACAATAAGATAAACAGACAGCTTAACCGTCACACACACACAACCACACCAATCCCAACAATCTCAATCACCGACTATCCACTGGACCAGCCCTGCCAGTGTGGGACCGCAGCCGTACCCACCAAATCCCCGCTCCTCATAATGAGCGATAACCCTGTCCATTAATGTGCACATCCCCTTCCGTGGCGGGTTCCACGAAGGGCAAAACTAGGGCGTGAAGCCACTCCCGCAAGTGATCCCACTTAGCCGAGGACACGCCTCGAGAACCAGAGACAAACAATCACAATCAACAAACCGTCACAATACAATTACTATATTATTCAATCAACCACAACACATCAACAATCATCCCATTATGGGACTAATACTGAGTAGGAAATCATACCTGGAAAGCACAACAGTCAGACGGTATCAACAGCTGTATCAAAAAGCCTCTTCTACAAAACCTCCTCCTATCATACAAACACATAAACACTACCAAATCACCATCTACACAAAACCCCCAAATCCCCATATTAGGGTTTAACCAACATAAAGGAAAAACAGTAAAAACGGTACATAGATCTTACCCTCGACGCAAGGATCTCAACGGTATAACAAACGATGAAAACCGACCTTCCAAACTCCGGGATTTGCTAACAATGCGATTAAAGGGATGAACGTACTTGCTTTCTCTCTTTTGACAAGAATTTAGGTTTTGAAAAGTGTTTAGAATGATGACGGAAAAGATTATATACCTTAATCGCATAATTAACAAAATCCGAGAAATAACTCCCCGTAAACCGGCTACTCGATCGAGTAGCTAAGGTACTCGATCGAGTGTCCCCTTACTCGATCGAGTATCCTAGTTACTCGATCGAGTACCCAACAGGTCAGAAACTATTTTAAAACGCAACTCACCCTTACTCGACAGAGTAAGGCCTACTCGATAGAGTACCCAAATACTCATAAATACGGAGTATTACAACTTACCAATCATGAGAAAGATGCATTATTAAATAAATGATTAATAGAAGTTACAAGTAAAGAAAAACCATCAGGGGACTCCTAGCCGGGTGGGGTACCGGCAGCTTGCCCACCGGCTCGGACAACACCTCATATATTAAAATTTAATTAAAAAGGTCAGGGACTTCCAAGCCTGTTGGGGTATCGGCTGCCTGCCCACCAGCTGGGAGTAACTCAACTTTTAAAACTTACAAAAACTGACAGTGATCTACAAGCCTGTTGGGGTACCGGCCGCCTGCCCACCGGCTGGAAGTACCTCAACGCTTAAAACTAACAAAAACTTACAGTGATCTCCCAGCCTGTTGGGGTACCGGCCGTCTTCCCACCTGTTGGGAGTACCTCAACACTTAAAACTTACAAAAATGTTCAGTGATCTCCCAGCATATTGGGGTACCGGCTGGGAGTACCTGTATACGTTTTTCACCAAAATCGACACCCCAAACAATTTGAAACCAACCAAAATCGTTCCACAACAATTGTTTACATATCCTAGCGTGCTTCTAACTCAGGAAAACATCGTATTTGAGACACAAATTCAACAATTATGGATTTGAGACAATAAAGCATGAAACTTTCATCCAAACATGTGAGAAATTCATGTGAGAACACTAGTCAACAAAATTCAAGCAAAACACAACCAAAATTCAGATTTTAACATTTGGAAGACTAAATTAATATCCAAATCATGCAAATTTGACACTTTGTCGAGTAACCCATCATTGTTACCAAATTAAGCCCTTAATCTCTAATGGAATCGTCTCACTTGCAAGAATCCAATTCCGGGTTAACTAATCTTTCTCCTAAACATAAGAAAACACAAATTAAGACTAAGAATCGAAATTAGAAAATGGGTACAGTGTAGTATAGGGCTCAGCAGCCGATATGGGGGAATAAAGTTGGTTCCATCTACCTAGAAATATGGAAGACGAGGGGAGGAAGAGATAGGCACGAAAATCATTGAAAACCGAAAAGAAACGAAGTTTTTATGGTCGTCTTATGGTTGAAGGTGAAGTTGTGTAAAAATGGAGGTTGAGATGCTTGGTGAGGAAGGAGTAAGCTGAAAAATAGAGGGAGAAAGGTGGTTTTAGGGTCTTGATATGGGTTTGGGTGAAGTGTAGAGAAAAGAAGAAAGGCCCATAAGTCGTCTTAGGCCCAAACTCTTAAGATGAGTCCATTTACCTTAAAAATACGTCTTAAAGCTAGCTATACACTTAAGACGGATATTATTATCATTATTATTCATATAAAACAATATTTTTTTTTTATAGAAATGGGTTTAAAAAATAAATAGAACAATAAAATAGCTAGTTGAATTATAAATGTTAAAACGTAAAATTCGTGGGTGCTACAACCCTTATTACACATGAGGTTGCTCTCAATGTCACTTTGGTAAGGATTTGCATATTGTTGGTCACCGCCGCATTCCTTTGCCAAAATACCCTATTACCAAAGTTTTCAATGTCAATCATCCAAAAATGGCAAGAAATGTTCATAATGACAAATTTTACAAAAATGGAAAAAAAAAGCCCAAAAAGCAAAATACAAATGTGAAACTCATACATCTTGAATCCCTTTACTTATTGATGGTCCTATCTTATTTTGCATGGTGGAGAGGGGACGACCCTTACTTTTGTCTAGGCAAGAGGGGGAATTCCGCGATCTTACAGAGTCTTCTAACACTATAAGGACCTTGCTCTTAACGAAAGCATTTAGTAATTGTGGATAACAGTAGCCTAGTTTGACACTACTAGGAGGTGATTTGTTTCTGTCCACTTGAGTTTAGTAGTTTGTAGAACTAGTATCTATGATGGAGTGTGTACCCTTGAATTGTCTCCCTTTTAGTTGATTTCCGCCGCTTAGATGAGGAAAGTGGCAATTCTTTTGTAGATGTATCCCTTGTCTTGTTTATGTGCTTAATGTAGGATGCATCGCCATCTTGGCAAGCCCCACCTTGCCTTACAAGAAGGCATTCTACCTCATGGATGTCTTGTTTTGCGTTGAAGGAGCGTAATGAGACCCGCTAATTGTCTCACGTCGGATATGTTAATAGGTTTAGTTTAAATAAAGGCCTTGGTTTTGATCACCTCTTTACTCGGGACAACTAAAAGTTCAGTTTGGGGATATTTGATGTGGTCATAAAGAGCTGACGTGACTCATATTTGAGCACATTTAGTCCCTGAATTAACCTCGTTCCTATGCTTTATAGTGTATAATTGGGTCATTTACTATCTTTAGTTTCCCATTTTGCATATTCTTTGAGGTTTTGTCCCCTTTGGTAGGAAAGGAGGGCTAACCTTGCATTTACATGGCGCAATGGAGCTAAATTGATCGCATCTAATGACCAAGCATCAAATAGAAGACATTACTTGAAGGCCTAAGTAGATAATAAAGTTAATTGGGCAATGACAAAAGGATTCTTGCATCCTCAACACAATTCTTGTGGATTGTTAAGGAGTAAAAAGAAGAGAAGTTGTATGTCCCAGGATCCGAGCGGATTGCCACCAATCCGGGCGTCTCCCAACACCACAATCCGGGCGTCCTGTGCCCAGAACGAGCGTCCCACAGCAGCTCAGGCTGAGCATCTAATCTGTGATCCGCTCGGATCGCAAGTCACAACGAACCGTGCAGCAACTCAAGACGTACGGGTCTAGCATATTGACGTGGGGCTAGCAAGACGGATATGCTCATTTCCTCCGAGAGGAGCATTTCCTAAACTTTTCTTAAGGGTCTTAATAGTCATTTAAGCCCTTAGTAACTCCAATTTATGTACCAAATCTTTAGTATAAATACCCCCATTGTACTACCTAGATTAGCATCATCTATTAATCATCTCTTAATCAATCTTTAATCCATCTTAATTAATTCTTAATACTCTCAAATTAGTTTTAATACAATTCATCAATATTAATCACATCTTAATTTCTTCTTAATTTCTCTATTGTGTCCTTCATTTATTTTGGGTAATTAGAAGATTATTTGGGTTTTATTGGGAGATTGACAACCTTCCATCAATCATCAAGTACTTCTATTATTCTTTGCATTATTATTTTGGAATCTCCATAGGTATAATTCTCTTAATCCTTGTTTTAATTATTGTTAATCTTTCTTACTTGTTCATCATGTTTTGCCTTGTTAATATGATTGACAATCTTGTTAGCATGTTAAACTTGATAATGAGTGAGTAGTTTCTTTAGCTAGGGTTAATGGGGAATTAGGGGAAACCAACATGGGGAATGATTCATGCTTAGTCTAATATGTTTTCAAAATTTATTTGCTTGCTTATTATGATTTCAACTTATGCACATGTTATGTTTGATGAAATGCGAGCCTATGAATCCTTTCATTTTTTTTATCCATCACCTATATTTTCAATGTGACTAGTAAGCTTATACACCAACTCGAGCCTCATTAAACCATGCAAATATTTAGATAGGAAGGATTAAGCGGACTTATAGGTGTTGTACAATCTAATCGATTCGGCTCCGGGACCCAAACCTTCCTAGGGATTGTAAGCTTATACACCAACTCGATCCTATCACAACAATAATTACTTGCTTATAATTTGAGAATATATTTGTATGATCAACTCCTATGAATCCCCTATGAACTAATGACACCCTAGTGCTTTTAATCAATTGTTTACATCTCCATTCTATTTACCTTGCATTTATTTTCATTGTTGATTAGTTTTAGGTGATCTCCTACCTTAACCCCAAATTGTGACACCCTAAGACACGACCACTTACAAAAGAAAATCCTACATCAATACCCGTCCCTTGGGATCTGACCTTTACTTACCTCTTTGCTAAGAGTAGTTTGTAGAGTTATAAATATTGTTTTGGTTGGTAGATTTTGACGACGAAGTTTATAGCAAGAGCCAAAAATGGCGCCGTTGCCGGGGACGGTGTTAACTTGATTTGATTTTCGTTAATTGTTTTTAGTTTTGTCTTTCTTTACCTTGGGGAAGTCAATCTCCTTAAGGTTGTTCTAATTGTTTTCGGGTTGTTTGATATTTTGTATGACTATAAGATCACAAGGTAATCCGTTACCTATTGATCTTGAAATTAAAAGGACCTTAACCAACAATAGAAGAGTAGCTAGAGGTACTTTGATAGGTATTGGAGAGATTGTGGACATTCAACCAAATAACATTGAGTTTACCAACCCTTTTGAAAGAGAAGGAGAGGACAACCCAATACAAAACACACCACAAAATCAACCCACGATGCCTAAATTTTCATCACATTCCGTACCAGCCAAGGAGAACCTACTAAATGGTACTCCTACACCACAACATTTGACCGGTAATTTCATTGCCAAATCCGCATTTATACAATTAGTTGAGAGAAGTCAATTTGGAGGGATGCCTAGTGAAGACCCTCAATCAAATATGGAGACTTTTTGTGACTATTGTGATGCGATTTCTCAAACCCGAGTTACTCAAGACCAAATCCGATGGGTATTATTTCCTTTTTCTTTGATTGGTGCCGCAAAACAATGGTTGAAAAGCCTAGACAAGACTACTCTTGGTATTGAATCATGGAAGAAGTTGGCACTTGCTTTCTACAAGAAATTATATCCTCCGGAGAAGACTAATATGTTGAGAGCCCAAATCACCGGGTTCAAACAAAGAGATGAGGAAACATTGTATGAGGCATGGGAGAGATGTAAGGACACTTGTCGTTCTTGTCCACATCATGGACTTAGCGAGTGGTTCCTTGTTCAACAATTTTGGAATGGTCTTTATGAAGATTCCCACAATATCCTCAACATGGGATCAAATGGAATGTTTAGCGAAGTTGATGACAATCAAACATGGGCCAAAATCGAAGAAATGGCGGTTCATAATTCACAATATAGTAGACCTCGAAAGGCTACTAGAGGAGGAAAGCATGAGGTAGATTCTATCACACAATTGGGTGCTCAACTAAGTGCTCATATTGACACCATCAATTTGAAGTTTGGGAAGGCTATGGCTAAACTTGAAGAGGCCTCCAAATCACCCAAACAATATTTTAATGCTATGGTGGCATCATCCTCAATTCCAAGTGGAGTATGTGAGAGTTGTGGAACTTTGGGACATAACCAAAGTGAATGTAGTGGAACAAGTGAACAAGTGAATGCTTTCCAAGCATACAAGAATGGCACCCCTTATTCCAACTATTACAATGAGAACACCAAATTCCATCCCAATCTTTCTACAAAAGCCAAAATGTTCAAAACCCTCAACCAACATACACCCCACCTCCAATGAGAAACCAAGCTCAAAGACCCTTTTATAACCGAAGCCAAAATTATCAAAATCAATATTTCATACAATCAACCAAATGACCAAGGCTCTGATGTTAAAAAATCGATCCTCCAAATGCAAAAGAATCAACAAGAATTTTTCACTCAAATGCAAAAAGATAGCCAAACAAAAGATATCACCATCAATAACATACTAGCCCACACAAAGATGTTGGAAACCCAAATGACTCAATTAGCATCTTCTAACTCTCAAAGACAAAAAGGGCAATTATCACCTCAAGGTAATCCTCAAAGACATGAATCGGTTAGTGCCATCCATTTGAGAAGTGGTACAAGATATGAAGGGCAGAAGAGGCCCATTGATGAAGATGTTGTGAATTCTAGTGACAAGCAAAGAGTTGTGGGGAACTCTAAAGAAGAAGAACCCACCATCCAAGAAGTTTCAAAGAAGAAAAATGAAGAGAAGGCTAAGGAGAAAGAGCCTATTATGATTACACTTCCATTTTCGAGTCGTCAAGCTAAGCTAAGTTTGATGAACAACTTGGAAAGTTCATGGAGATTATGAAGAACTTAGAAGTCTCAATTCCATTCACGGAATTGATCAATCATGTTCCGGCCAATGCGAAATACATGAAAGATATTCTTACAAAGAAGAAATCCATCCGGAAGCTAGAGACTATTGCGTTCACTAAAGTGATTAGTGCTATTCTACAAGGAAGTTCACCTCCAAAGCTCAAAGATCCGGGATGTTTCTCTATCCATGCACCATTGGCAACACTATAATCAACAAAGCATTATGTGACCTTTGAGCAAGTGTGAGTGTCATGCCATACTCGGTGTGTAAAAGGCGAGGAATAGGAGAGCTCAAGTGCACCAATATCAAGCTTTAAATGGCGAATCGATCAACGAAGACACCTTTCGGGGTATGGGAGGATGTGCCCATAAGAATTGACAAGTTCTTCATCTCGGTGGAATTTGTTATTGTTGACATGGAGGCAGATTCCAACATTCCTATCATTTTAGGAAGACCCTTCTTACATACCGCGGGAGTGGTAATTGATGTGAAGCATGGGGAACTCACACTTGAAGTGGGAGATGAAACAATCAATTTTAACCTTGACAAGACAATGAGAGCTCCCCGATTACATGAGCCACGTTTCATGATCGATCATTATAGCCGAGAAAGTCATCGGAAGAAGTTGGTATCTCAATGCAAAGATCAAGCTATGGGTAAAGAATAACCACCCATATGGAAGAAGAAAGTGGATAATCTTCAAGATGCTCCGTCCAAGGAGCAAGGAAATTTTCAAATCAAAGAGAGCTTGAATAGCTCACCACCACTCGTGACAAGAGAAGAAGAAGGCCTCATTGGCCATGACAACAAGAAAGAGGAGTTATTTCCATCAACTCATGATACTATAGGAAAGCAAGCTAGTGAAGTATATGGTCTATGGGATGACGAATTCGATGGGTTAGTCAATCCCTACATTGGCAATGCTATAGACCAAGGCTTTGGTGACTATGTTAACTCAAGTCACCACCATGATGAACACAATGTGCAAAGGTCTATTTAAGATCTTTATAATGACAATGAACAAGCCTTCGACTACTACTACAAGGTGTTGAGCAACATCAACAATACCTTAGCTATGCCCCCTTGACATCTCATCCCAATAGTGAGAGTTTGGTGGAGTCCTCCGTAAACCACCATTTGTAAATACCCCTTAACTTGCATTTTACTTCTTATATTGCATACTTGTCAATTTTTGATTTACATTTTTATGTTTTGATCAAGATTATCATTATGAGAGAAAGTGAGGGCGGTATTTTAATGTTTCTTGATTTATAGTGTTTGTTTAGTGTGGGGATAGCAATTGCCTAGGCTATCCGAGCCTTCATAGTTCACCCACAATGAAGAACAAAAGAACGAAGAAGAAATGACTTGGGATATGAAGATCCCCACGGATAGAGCTGAACCCGTGGATAAAGGGAGTGATCCGAGCGTCCCAATGGAAACCCGCTCGTCTAGGGCATGATCCGAGCATCCAGGCACCTAGCCGCTCGTGTTGGAAGATCTAAGAACTCAAAAATCCACACTGACTATGAATCTGAACGTCCCCAGGAGGAGACGCTTGTCTCAGTTGGAATATGCGCGTCCTGGCTGCTCTCAAAATTATAATCTCCCACTGTCTTACGATCCGAGCGTCCCCAAAGGAATCCGCTCGTCTCCTGTGAAATCTGCGCGTCTTAGCACGGGTTAGGAACTTCAGAGCAAACTGACTTATAATTCGAGCGTCTCCAAGGAGATCCGCTCGTCTCCCCCTGTTGCAACTATAATACGGGATTAAAACCCTCTTCCCCAACTCATTTCGTTCTTTTAAAACACAAACACACACCAATAAACCCTCAAATCCCTCATCCACAAAACTCAAAATCCTCAACAAATTTCACCCAAATCAAATCGAAACATCCTCTAAACACAATCAAAATACTCGTTCATCAACAAAACACCAACCAAACATCCAAATCCTCAAAACTTGAATCGATTTTCTAGGTTTCAAGGCAAAATTCGAAAAATCAATTTGGGATTCATTGAAGCTTGAGGATACTAGAAGTATTGAAGCAAATTTTTGTTGATACATTGTTAACAAGGAGAAGAACAATGGCAAGGACTAAAGGTGGAAACAAGGCACTCATAAAATCAAATCTTTCAAAGAGGCAACAAGCTGTTCAATCTTCCAAGGCTATGGTGGTATAACAAGCTAGAGTGGAAATCCAAGAGGTTCCTATTCCTATGGTGGAAGCTACTATTCCTACTCCGGTTATTGAGCAATTACATGAAGAATATCCGGAGGTAACTTTCACATCCGATTCTCATAGGAAAGCTTTCATATCTCTTGCTAAGAAAACATTTTTCCTACCAAATTTATTTGTAAAGATGCCTTAGAAAAGTTGGGTGTTCTTGAGAGGACCAAGAACTTTTTCAAGTCTATGAAGTTGGGTACCATATTTGAGATGCAAGAATTGATATACCCCTCCCTTACTATGGAGTTTATAAGCTCATTGAAGGTAACTAATGTCTTGAACTTAAAAAGTGTTGAATTCCACCTAGAAAATAAGGATAGGAAGATGACTTTGGAAGTGTTTGGGAAAGTTTTCGGTCTTGAGGAACATTCCCATTATGATAAGAAGCCCTCGAAATATGACCCCGCCCCTTCGTGGAAAGCTATCTCCGGAAGAAAATTTGAATCCTTCCATGAGTGTCGTGCCCTTTATATTCACCATCCGGGTATAAGGGTATGGCATAATGTTGTGAGAAATACTCTAATTGTAAGGAAGGGCACTAATCATTTCACCGAACTCGATTTCATCTACCTTGAATCAACCATGAATGTCGAGAAAAAGTTCACCAAACCATACAATATACTTCAACTCCTAATTGAACGGTGGCTTACAATTGACCATGGTAAATAAGGAGCGGCTTTTATCGTTAATGGAGGCTTCGTTACATGGTTGGCCAAACACTTTAACCCGGATTTCAACAAGGATGAGACTTATAAACCGGTTAGAGGTGGCCACCTTCTTGACTTGAGCACTGTGATTAACAAGTTTCATTGGGTCAAGAACGATAATCTTGACAACAAATTTGAGTGGCTCACAAAAGATGCTAAGTCCTTCATTCTACCAAACAAGATTTGCCGACTCAATGTCCGAAGCACAAACTATCTTCTTCCACTCTCCGGTGAAGCCGAGATGATCTTGCAACAACATAGGGAAGCCGTTACCGAGCCCTCCTCCTCCTCCATTGTGACTCCACCCTACCCGTTTACCTACCAAGAATTCCGACCCGAAGATGTTGAGGAGGGTAACGATTACTTGACCAAATTGATGCAACACATGCATAAGGAAGCTTTTGAGGACCGGGTCAATGCTTACCGGGCCCAATATCCGCCCCTCCTACACATAGCTAGGCAAGGACTCCTTGACCCATCATGTCCCTTGCCTAGTTGGGCGGATAGGAAAGTATTCTTTCCTAATGCTCCTAACATAGGTGGTGAGGAGATTGTTGTTGATAGTGAGGAGGAAGAAGAAGAAGAAGAAGAAGAAGAAGAAGAAGATGAGGAAGAAGAAATGGAAAGCTCAAGTGATGATGATGAAGCCTCCGGTTCCATGGAGGCTGATGATGATGAGAATGAGTATGATTATAATGAAGATGATGATGATAGTGATGTCGCCATGGGCGACAATTGAGGATTAGCAAGCTTTTTGGAAGATGCCACAATCCATTGTGAGTTTCCTACACCTCCTTTAGCTTTGTTCATTTCTCTTATTTTCAAATATTTTTATTCTTGATCATGAGTATCGAGTCCTAGCACCACCTAGAGGACTCCCACTACGGTTTCATTGAGGTGTCTTTTATTATTCCCACATGAAAAATCCAAAATGACAAGTTTAGTTTCATGCATAGCATTTTGTGCATGAACTCCCCCAAATTTCTACACTAGCAATAGTGTCTTATTTGGTTTGGGGAAGTTAAAGCATACGCATTGGAAGTTAATTCAAATTATGCTCTCCAACCAAACAAATATTCATGCTTCATATAGTATAGTTTAGAATGCATTCACTTGTTTATATATCATATAGTTTGCATTTAGTGTAGAAATCATGCATTCTCATATAGCTTTCATAATTTCTTATCGTATTGGCCATTGAGGATAATGGCCATACTAGTGTGGGGGATGAGGAATCCTAACTTGACTAAAACATCAAAAATTGATAAAAATTAAAAAATTTTGAAAATACAAAAACATGTCTCTTTATTTCATAAACAAAAACCCATAAAAATTTGAAAATTTGAAAAACCAAAAACATGTTCATTCCTTTATAGTGTAGAATTGTATATACTTCTTTGTTTGTTTGTCTATCCTTCTTCACATCGATCGACTACGCCACATCTTAGACATGAGGATCATGAAGACCGCATGGTATGATCTTTCCAATCTCCTTTTTCCTCTTTATGTTAATGAATATGTGGCTTTAATTTGATTGATGCAGTATGAAACAATGTGATTATAGGATTGCATTTAGATTATTTGGCATACTAGTTGGTAGAAGCATATGCATTAGGTTGTATATATGACAGTTGCATCATGGCATATAGTTGCATTTAGGAAAAAATTTGTGAAAGCATCTGTTTGGGAAACTTGACAACTGTATATAGGCCCTTGTAGATAATTTTTCTTCTTGAGACTTTGCTCATTAGAATGCTTGTAAAACCCCTTAGGATGTCTCATGCTAATATCCTTTGACCCATGGATTAAGGCCTAGTCAAGAGTACCTTGTGGTGTGATAACTCCTTGGCTACCATTTATTCCAAGGTGACCCTTGAAGCCATGCAACCATCTTCCATATTCTACCACATTTTTGTCAACAAAAGGGAATGGGCACAAAAATTGTTCAAATTTGAGTTCAAGAAATGAAAAGTAAAGAAAAAGTTTGCAATTTTCATCAAAGAAAAGAGGAGTACAAAAATAAAAAATCCTATGCTTCAAAATATAAGCACCCTTGCTACAAATGGGGTGACTTTGAAAATGTTCAAAAATAAAATGCAAAAAGTTAAAATTGTCAAGCATTGAAAAGCCAAGCATCAAAGAAATGGCAAAAAGAAATTGTTCTCAAAAATGTCAAATGCCACAAATTGGTGGGATAACAACCACAAAAGCAAACTCTCATATGAAAGTCAAAATACAAATGATCCCTTTTATCCATCAAATCCATTTTTGTGCATGGTAGAAAGGGGACGACCCTTCTTCTTGTCTAGGCAAGAAGGGGAATTCCGCGATCCTCTAGTGTTTGTAACACCATAGGGAGTCTACTCTTGACGAAAGTATTTAACGATTGAGGACAAAGGTACCGTAGCTTGACACAACTTGGAGGTGATTTATTGGTATTCTTCTAGGCTTAGTAGTTTAAAGAAACCATATTTATAATGGAGTGTGTACCCTTAGATTGCTTCCCTTCTAGATAATTTCCGCCACTTAGATGAGGAAAGTGGCTATTCATTTTTGTAGATACATCCATTACTTGTATTGTGTGCTTCAATGCTTGGATGTGTCCCCATTTTTGCAAACCCCACCTTACCTTGCAAGAAGGCATCCTACCTCATGGTTGTCTTGTTGTGAGTTGAAGGGGCGGAGTGAGACCCGCTAATTATCTCATATCGGCTATATTAGTAGGTTAGTTTAATTAAGGGTCCTATATTTTGTCACCTCTTTACTCGGGACGAGCAAAGATTTGGTTTGGGGATGTTTGATGTGACTCATATTTGAGCACATTTAGTCCCCAAATTAACCTCGTTCCTATGCTTTATAGTGCATAATTGGGTCATTAACTATCCTTAGTTTCCCATTTTGCATATTCTTTAAGGTTTTGTCCCCTTTGGTAGAAAAGGAGTGCTAACCTTGCATTTACATGGCAAAATGGAGCAAAATTGATCGCATCTAATGACCAAGCATCAAAAAGAAGAAACTACTAGAAGGCCTAAGTAGATAATAAAGTGAATTGGGCAATGATGAAAGGATCCTTGCATCCTCAACACAATCCTTGCGGATTGTTAAAGAGTAAAAAGAAGAGAAGCTGTCTGTCCCAGGATTCGAGCGGATTGCCACCAATCCGGGTGTCTCCCAACACCAAAATCCGTGCGTCTTGTGCCCAGGACGAGCGTCCCACAGCAGCTCGGGCCGAGCGTCTCATCTGTGATCCGCTCGGATCACAAGTCAGAACCAACCGTGCAGCAACTCAAGACGCGCGGGTTGACCATATTGACGGGGGACTAGAAAGACGGATATGCTCATTTCCTCCGTAAGGAGCATCTCCTCAGCTTTTCTTAAGGGTCTTAATAGTCATTTAAGCCCTTAGTAACCCCAATTTATGTATCTAATCTTTATTAAAATACCCCATTGTACTACCTAGATTAGCATCATCTATTAATCAATCTTTAATCCATCTTAATTAATTCTTAATACTCTCAAATTAGTTGTAATACAATTCATCAATATTAATTACATCTTAATTTCTTCTTAATTTCTTTATTGTTCTTCATTTATTTTGGGTAATTGGAAGATTATTTGGGTTTTATTGGAAGATTGACAACCTTCCATCAATCATGAAGTACTTCTATTATTCTTTGCATTATTATTTTGGAATCTCCATAGGTATAATTCTCTTAATCCTTGTTTTAATTATTCTTAATCTCTCTTACTTGTTCATCACGTTTTTCCTTGTTAATATGATTGACAACCTTGTTAACATGTTAAACTTGATAATGAGTGAGTAGTTTCCTTAGCTAGGGTTAATGGGGAATTAGGGAAAACCAACATGGGGAATGATTCATGCTTAATAGAATATGATTTCATAATTTATTTGCTTGCTTGTTATGATTTCAACTTTTGCGCATGTTATGTTTGATGAAATGCGAGCCTATGAATCCTTGCATTTTTTTGATCCATCACCTATCTTTTCAATGAGGCTTGTAAGCTTATACACCAACTCGAGCCTCATTAGACCATGCATATAGTTGGATAGAAAGGATTAAGTCAACTTGTAGGGGTTGTACAATCTAATCGATTCGGCTCCGGGACCCAAACCTTCCTAGGGATTGTAAGCTTAGAAACCAACTCGATCCCATCACAACAATAATTGCTTGCTTATAATTTGAGAATATGTTTGTATGATCAACTCCCATGAGTCCTCTATGAACCCATGATACCCTAGTGCTTTTAATCTATTGTTTACAACTCCATTTTATTTACCTTGCATTTATTTTCATTGTTGATTAGTTTTAGTTAATCTCCTACCTTAACCCTAAATTGTGACACCCGAAGACACGACCACTTACAATTGAAAATCCTTCATCAATACCTGTCACTTGGGATCCGACCTTTACTTACGTCTTTGCTAAGAGTAGTTTGTAGAGTTATAAATATTGTTTTGGTTGGTAGCTTTTGACGACGAAGTATATAGCCGAGGCAAAAGCACACTTTTAACTCCTAATTGGACCTCATTTCATATGTTTTCGTGCACTTATTAGGGTCATTTCGGCGTCTTTTTCTTTGTATTTTCTTTTATATTGTATTTTATCTCTTTTGCAGGAAAGGAAGCAAAATGGGCGGAAATCATGCATAAACGGAGCATTTAGGAGCCTTATTGACGGTACTAATGACCAAGCATGAAGAGGAGACGGAAACCAAAGACTCGTATCAAGTCTTAACGGTAAAGTAGACCAAGTCCCCCTACAGAGAATCCAGGCGGATTGTGCCAATTGGGGCGAGCTCCTAGAGGATCCGAGCGGATTCCATGACAGGGATTAGCAATGCAACAGAGGACCCTGGCGGCTCCTCAGCCAATCCATGCGGCTCCCTCAGATGTCCACCTTGCCTTCCAAGCTTCAAAAATATCAAATTAGCCTCTAAGTCTTGTATTAGTATAAATACTTGTGGACACAGCCACCTGCGCCATGCGCACCCGCACGTTGGTTTCGAGGTGGCGACACTTCTCCCACGGAACTCTGGCGCGAGGCCTAGGCACGTCATGGGCTATTGCCGATTTTAAAGGCATTGAAACCGATGAAAGGTTTGACAAGCCTACATTTGTAGAGGCGCCACCAATTTTTATGAAAAATTAGAACCGTTCGAATACTTCATACTATGTCTAGACATAAAGTAGGGACATGAACACTAAGAAACTCGTTACCCTTATTATCCTATGTCTAGAATGACTTTCGCAATGCCAATGAACATGGATGTTCACAGAGATCTTGAGTAAGGGATGAGGATACGTATAAGGAAGCTCGTTTATTTGAACACCTTATCCCAACCGCCTCGATAGTGACCTCTACTAATGATCAGAGAAGTCGTTTATACTTGATATGTCGTTATTTGTATGCATGAGATGTAACAAACACGGATTAATCCTAGCATATGAGAATTAACTATGTCGGTGAACAAACAATTTTAGCAATTAATTGAGTCGAAGTCGGAAGTTAGATTGATTATGTTGGACCAATATTTGTCCTACCTGATTAGACAAATGTCAGGCAAAGAAATACCAAGTCTAGCCTGAACGGAATCAAGTCAGCACAAAGCATGCTTACTCAGATAGGTGCCAACTAGGAGGGAAAGACAGATCAGGCCATCCAATCAGGCCAGATCTGAAGAAATAACATACCAGCCATATATTGGACACTACCAGAACAAGTCAGGCAACAACCAAAACACAACTAAAGCTTATAAAGAGGGTTCCTACTTTCATGGAAGACCTATTAAACAGAGTCTACGAAGAGTGTGGAGCAGTTAATTAAGCAAAGATAACAGTAGACGGTTTCCAGAGTCAAACATCTAACTCCGGGTAAATAGGTAACGAGGCCTATTACCTAGGAACGTCCAAAACAAACGTTAGAGAGCCGTTGCAAACAAGATGAAACTACTATAAATATCAAGGAGAAGAAAGAAGAAGGATCATCGGCTATTCACTCGTTTTTACCCTCATTTTATTATTGTTATCACTCTGAGTAAATCTACTAATCATTCATACTTTATTCCCTGCCTGACATACTAATTACCTGTTAGGATACACTAAAAGATTGTAATAATCCCTCCTGGCTTAGTGCCCGTTGTTTTTTCCCTTATTCCTAGGGTTTTCCACGTACAAATTTTTGTCTCTCACTTTATCATTCATTATTTCCTTATTCATCGTACTAGTGAGGCATTATTATTAGAATTAGATTACCCTGCAAATAAATCCTTTTCAAAAATTTACTTCCACGTGAAATCTTGCTAAAACAATTGGCGCCCACCGTGGGACATCTAGCTCAAAAATAATCAAAACCCAATCCCAAACAACACAAAAAATCTTCCAAAAATGACTGGAGACAGTATAGAACAACAACTGGCTGCTGCCAAGCAACAACTATTGGAAATGGAACAACTGAAGCAGAAAATGGCCCAAGCTGAAGTTGAAGTCCAGAAACTGAAAGAATCAGAGTCCAACCTAAAGCAAAGGCTAGGAGATAAAGCTTCATGCTCAAAAGTGAAGGTTCAGCCTTGAGCACCATTTTCTTCAATCATCAAGAATATTGACTTATCCAACTTTGGTAATCCAACTCCTTCGAAAACCAAACCAGGAGGCCTCGTTCAGACTCAGAAGAAACCCCAAACGAATAGGCTACCCCAGATCAAACCAACATAGCCATAATGATGGCCATGGTCTAGGAGATCCAGAAACTCCATGAGAAATTTGAGAAGATCTCTGGAATACCTACAAGCATCCAAGAAGGCAACCCTGAAATTTATACTAACTCTCCTTTCCTGGATGAGATAGCCAAGATAGATCTGCCAAAGAAGTTTGTGGTACCATCAATGAGGACCTATGATGGAACTGCAGATCCTCAAAACCATGTAGCCTACTACAAACAAAGAATGTTGGCAGCCTCTGTTGGAGCTTGTGTCCTCCACAAATTAGTGTGATAACATTTGTAAATCTCTTACAGGTTCACAAGGGTGTACTTCGTATTTTATATGTTGATTAACGATTACCTAATAACGGTTGGCTTGCTAGAAAGTTTGACGTTATTATCATACTGATGGCGGTGATCAACTGGTCCCTAAAAGTCACACCTAAAGGATGTGTTTGAGAGATGTGATTGTATGAAAATATAATCACATTGATGCCTTATATGACTAAACAGTTAGTCAATGTGTTGATGAGACGATTATTTAATGCCGATTAAATAATATTAGCTGAGACGAATTAACTGTCAATTCGTAAATTGGATATAATAAGTTATATTTAATTATTGTATATAATGTGAGCTTGGACGAATTAATATGTTAATTCGTAATTAAATGTAATCGGTTATATTTAATTAGCTAATTATAAATATGCGATATTTATAGTTAAAGTATATTTTACACGAACAGGCCGGACTTAATAAATCGACTACAATCAGTTATGTATGGACTTATTAAAACGGGACAACATATATAACAATTAATAAAATGTACACATTATATATAATTTTAGAATAACCAAAAATAAGAGGATTTTATCCTAATTTGTGGTTGTTGCTAAAACCGAAAATAAGAAGAAATATCCTCTTAATTTCGGATAGATGGACCGAAAATTTAAAAAGAAAAATATCTACCCTAATCACTTGTGTTACACGGTTTAAAGGAGATCAAGGGGAGAATTTTTATAACCTAATTTTCTAACCTATTCTTGCCTCTCATCTCAACACAAAAAAAAAACCGAAAACCCTAATTAATTTTACAGAAAATTTGGGGATCGATTCTAGCAAGAAGCAAAGGGCAGATCACATATCGTCTTGGGTGCAACTGATAGTTAAATATCATTGCGATATTGTTCTTAGACCGATTTTGCTAGGACCGAAGGTTTTTTCTTCATTCTCTACTTTTGTTTATGCATTTTTTTTTATGACTCGTAATCATCTCTGTAATTCGTTATAATCCTTAATAATAAGGGAAGTATACAAATAATTTTCCACAAGTGGTATCAGAGCCAAGGCCACGAATTTTATTTTGATGATTTTCATAAAATTGGATGTAAACAATAAAAGAAATTTCGAAAGGAAAAAAAAGATTTCGGCTGAAAAACTTTTTTGCCGAGAGGAATATTTTTTTTTTGCCGTCTATTTTTCGTTTTTTTTCCTTTGTTTGATGATCTATTTCCATTTTTATTTTTTATATTGTTGTTTTAATCAGTTAAAATTATCATATGAAGAATTGGTAGATTTTGATTTAATGAAGATTAAGTTAAAATGTAAATGGAATCGTCTAGTTGTTGATGATAAATTCTTTTTTGCTATGTTGTTTTTGGCATAAATGGTTCTAAATTGTTGTTTAGAATCATGATTCATAAATTTACATGTTTAAATTATAAGATGAATATGCCAATCTTGTTAATAGCAACAATAAACGATTTTGTTCATCAATATCATGTTTTTGCAATTAGGGCATAATGCCGAATTGATAAAAAAAAAATTTGGGGCTGTTTTCTTTTTTTTCCAGCCGAGACACAAAAAAAAATTAGGGTTTCTGTTTTTTTTTGTTGTTTCGTTTTTTCCAGCCAAGAAAAGTAAAAAAAAAATATTTTTTTTTGTTTCTGTTCTTGTTCAAGTATTGGCAGATTTTAAAAAAAAAAAAAATTCCTGTTTTTTTTTCCTTTCGGTTTTTGCTGAAAAACCGAGGTAAAGTTTTTTTTGGGGCTGTTTCAGTTTTTACCGAGATAATTTTTAAAGAAATTTTTTTTGTAGTAGTTTTGGCCAACAATATTAATTATACATTACATTTACAATGTATGATTAATTGTTGTGAAACGGTTCACAATTTTAAGATACCTAATTATTTTAAAGAAGTTTAAAATATTGTTGGATTAATTCATATTACAAGATTAATATGAATCTAGATTGGAATTAATGTGATTAATTGAGGAATTGTCACTTAATTTGATCATATATATAGGTTGTTTGGATAAAATTAATCTACATAATTAAAGAATTATGTCTTGTATGTTTAATTTTTAGTTGATGCATTTTATTTAGTTGAATGAATCGTTGAATGGTTTTATTTACGTATTTTTGCAATCGGTTGTAATTTGTAATACCTAGTGTGGCCTTAGTCAAATTATGTTTTCGTAATGATGGGAACATAATTTTTAATGTAATTTGAGATCTTGTATCTCTGTTTTGGTTTTCTTTATTTATTACGGTTTTGAAATTAGAATGTAAATAGGTTTATTATGTAATTTTTAAATTGTAATTTTTGAGAAGACTAAAGATGGAGATTGGAGCTCACTCCCGCTACATGGATCAAGATGGAACATCAAGACAAGCTTCTCGGATCCATGGATGGATTCCAAAGTTGTATTTATGTTCATTTTGATAGGATAGGCCACACCAGGACTTTATTTTGTTTTACGTTTTACCGTTCTTATTGCTTTTCATTCACACGCTAGTTAATGCATCATATTCCGCCTAAAACAAACCACCTACTAAAATGCATGAAAATTGACACATATAGGTTGTATGTTAGTTTTTATAGACATACAGATGTCACATGTTTTTAAGCCATCACCTTAGTTTATTCATTCACGCATGCTAGATATTAGTTCACTTAAAATGAATTAAAACAAAGTTGATGGGATCTTCCTCTAAAACGGAAATTGAGACTAGTCTTTATAAGGGCAAACAACTATGAATCCCTTCTTCGTCGGTAGGCATAATATGACCCCTTCTACGTTGGGTAAGTAGTTTGTGTTGACTTAGTTTACCTCAACATCATAGTCCGAAGAGTTTCTCGTGATTATGATGGACTAAAGATAAAATTTACAGAAATTTATCGACCAAGAATTCTAACAGTAGAATTAGCCAAAAGGTTGGCTTATCAATTTACAGATAATTGAGTCTTGGGATCATTTATATAATTCTTGAGGAAGGTCAATTGTATAAATGCATGAGTCTTCGCGTTATAACAGTATTGCATTAGACTTAAATTAAAATCGATGCACATGCTTATTATTTATTCTTCTTTTCGCAGTGTAGAACACGTTTATATTACTGTTACAACAAATGGCTGGAAATAATGAAATCCCAATGCCAAGTGCCACACTTGGACGTGAGTCCTGGCTGAAAGTTTTTATGGACAACGTGAATCAGTACACGCGACTGAAGAATGATGGGTCCAACTTTGCGGATCGGGAGGCAAAGACTACGGAATGTCGCCATTGCCATTGACGTGTAAGCTCAAGTACTTAAATGAGCCAATACCGGTAAACCCAGGCCCCAATGCGGGAGGTAATGAGTCACTTGCTTATAGTGATTTCGTTATGGAAGCGGGTGCGATAAAGAACGTACTCATCTTTGCAATGGAAACCAATTTGCAGAGACGCTTCATTGCCCAAGGTGCGAACAAGATTTTCACCATGCTCACTAACGAGTTCTCAAAAGCACCGAGGATCGTTACTTATGAGCATACCTGTTGCTTCTTTGATGCGAAACTCTAAAAGGGCCAACCGGTTGGCCCACACATTCTTAACATGATTGAGAATGTCGAGAAATTGGAGGCACTTGATTGCAAAATCAGTGAGAGCATTGTCATTGACCGAATGCTTCATTCTCGTCACGATGGTTTTGCCCATTTCAGGGCGAACTACTACATGAATGACTTAAAGAAAAGTCCTCATGAGCTACACTCACTTCTCGTACAGACCGAGAAGGATATGAAATTGAGTGGGAGCATGAAGCAGGATGTTCTCACGATTTCCAACAAGGGTAAAGGTAAGGGCAAAGCTCCAGGCGACCTAACTGTAGGTAAGCCAAAATTCAAGAAGACAGGAAACGGTAAGAGTGGGCCTGGTGAGACTAGTGGCTCACAGGGCATAGCAAGGAGCAAGGGCGGTGACATTGAGTGCCACAATTGTCACAAGAATGGACATTGGAGGAGGAACTGTCCCGTCTACCGTGAGGACATAAAAGCAGGCCGCGTCGTTCCTGTTGGTATGTCATCTTATATTCATATGATTGAGATTAACAATGTAAGTTTCGGAAATTGGGTACTTGATACTGGTTGTGGTTCTCATCTGTGTAATCATTTGCAGGGCTTAAGAAACATCACACCTCTCGGAAAGGGTGATGTGGACCTGTGAGTCGGGAATGGAGCTAGAGTTACTGCTGTCTCGAAGGGAACATATGTAATCCAACACCCTAGTGGTTTTGAGTTATTTTTAAATAATTGTTACTATGTACCCAGTTTGTCTAAGAACATTATTTCAGTTTCCGTGCTTGATAAAGACGGATTTGCATTTTTAATAAAGGATAATAGCTGTATTTTCTCTTTCAATGAAATGATTTATGGGAAAGCAGTTTCCATGAATGGAATTTACATCTTAGATCAAACCACAGAAGTATTACACGTGAATAATAAGAAATTAAAGGTTGGTGACAAAGATCAAACCTATCTATGGCATTGTCGAAGTGGACACATAAATGAGAAACGTGTAAAGAAACTCGTCGATAATGGGACTATTCCCACATTCGATTTTTCTACATATGGCACGTGTGAATCATGTCTCATTAGCAAAATGACTCGAATTTCCTTCAAAGGTGTTGCAATGCGCGCTAGTGACCTATTAGGACTCATACATACTGATGTTTGTGGACCTATGTCAATTACCGCTAGAGATGGCTATAGATATTTTATCACTTTCACGGACGATTTGAGTAGATACGGATATGTCTACTTAATGAAGCATAAAAGTGAGTCCTTTCAGAAATTCAAGGAATACTAGAACAGGGTTGAGAACCAATTGGGTAGAAAGGTTAAAGCACTCCGTTCAGATCGGGGTGGTGAATATCTTTCAAATGAGTTTGATCAACACTTTAAAGACTGTGGAATCGTTTTACAGTTAACTCCGCCTGGAACACCTCAATTAAATGGTGTGTCCGAATGGAGAAATCGAACAATACTTGATATGGTTCGATCCATGATGAGTCACACGGTGGTGCCTGATTCATTATGGGGTTTTTCTCTTTTGTCAGTTGCTCTTATACTTAACCGAAGTCCGACTAAAGCTGTCGACAAGACTCCATATGAAATGTGGAAGGGAACGGTCCCTAACTTGTCCTTTATTCGGGTTTGGGGCTGCGAGGCTTATGTCAAGTGGAGACACGAGGATAAGCTCGGCCCGCGATTGGTCAAGACATACTTTATAGGTTATCCAAAAAGAACATTTGGTCATTACTTCTATTCGCCTACCGAACATCGAGTTTTTGTTGCGGCTAGTGTGACGTTCTTAGAGAAAGAATTTCTCGAGAACAAGACGAGTAATAGAACCTTCGAGCTGTCGGAGATTCCAGAACCAATAACCGAGGAACGGATGGAGGAAGATGTTCCTGCAACTGATGACACGGTTAATATTCCTGGGGAACCTAGGAGGTCAGGTAGAGTCTCTCATCCTCCGGACAGATACATTGGTATGGTCGAGGAGAATGACGTTTTACTCCTAGAGAGTAATGAACCCTCTACCTATAATGGTGCTATGGCCTGTTCCGACTCAAAGTTATGACTCGAAGCCATGAAATCCGAGATGGACTCCATGTATGAGAATGACGTATGGGATCTCGTTGATTTACCTAATAAAGTAAAACCTCTACAATGCAAATGGCTTTACAAAATAAAGCATTCTTTAGACGCGCAACCAGATACCTATAAGGCACGACTAGTGGCAAAGGGTTTCACTCAAGTGAACGGATTGCATTATGATGAGATTTTTGCACCTGTAGTCATGCTACGTTCCATTCGGATAATCTTAGCGATTGCCGCATTTCATGATTATGAAATTTGGCAAATGGATGTGAAAACCGCCTTCTTAAACGGTTGTTTGGAGGAAGAGTTGTACATGGTGCAACCCGAAGGTTTCATAGATCCTGAACATCCTAAGAAAGTATGGAAGCTTAAGCGTTCCATTTGTGGACTTAAGCAAGCTTCTCGGAGTTGGAATCATCGTTTCGATCAGGTGATAAAAGAGTATGGTTTCACTCGATCGGTCGAGGAACCATGCTTATATATTAAGTCGAGTGGGAGCAAGATTGTATTCTTGATATTTTATGTCGATGACATACTCTAGATTGGGAATGACATTCCTCTCCTATCTTCGGTTAAAGAATGGTTGAAGAACCATTTCCAGATGAAATATCTGGGTGAGGCACAACGTATTTTGGGAATCCGTATCTACTGAGATAGATCACGACGGACGTTATCACTTAGTCAGGAGTCTTATTTGGATAAGATTCTTGAGAGGTTCAGCATGACCAACTCCAAGAAGGGGAACCTTCCAATGACGCCTGGGATGCAGTTGAGCAAGTCTCAGTCACCCACGACGCCTGAACGGATTGAGCGCATGAGTCGTGTTCCTTATGCATCTGCAATAGGATCAATCATATATGCCGTGATATGCACACGTCCAGACGTGGCATATGCATTGAGTATGACGAGTCGGTACCAAAAGAATCCAGGTGAAACACACTGGATAGCTGTTAAAAATATCCACAAGTACCTACGGAGGACTAAGGATAGGGTATTGACTTATGGAGGCGATACTAAGCTATGCGCAATCGGTTACGCAGATGCTAGCTTCCAAACGGATCGAGATGATTCAAAATCTCAGTCCGGGTTCATCTTCACTCTTAATGGTGTTGCGGTCAGCTGGAAGAGTTCCAAATAGAGTGTTGTAGCAGATTCTACCACTGAATCTGAGTACTATGCTGCTTCGGAAGCAGCTAACGAAGCGATATGGATGCGTCAATTCTTACAAGGACTTACGATAGTTCCTAGTTTGAATTACCCGATCACCATCTATTATGACAATAGAGGTGCCATCTTCCAGGCTAAGGAGCCAAAGTCTAGCAAAAAATCTACACATGTACATCGAAAAGCTCACCTGATCCGTGATTACGTGGAGCAAGAAGAGATAGTGATTGACAAGATAGCTTCGGATGATAACATCACGGACCCTCTCACTAAACCGTTGAATTTTGATAAGCATGAAGGGCACGTTATTTCCATGAGAATTAAACGTGTTCCTGAGTTGTAGTAGTTGATTATGGATTTGATACATTATCTTTTTCATATACTATTTATAACTTCATCGTTTTTATTATATTTTGTTTTTCATGTGGATTGTACTGACAACTTTGAACGCCACAAAGTGAACTGAATTACATTATATTTTGTTTGGTTAGTAATCGCCCATATGAGCTGATAACTCTGGCTATTATATTGTGCAGTCAATTAATGGTGGGTTCAACGAGCCATAAGTCAAACGATTGACTGATCGATCACAGATGCGAGATTATAACGATACCTCGTAGGACAATTTTTTGTGACAACGTAATGGAGTCCTAAATGTTTAAAAACATTCGGTTCCAGGTCGTGGATAGGACATCCATTGTGTTCCTAGAGTCGATTCTTTTGACTATCGACTGTCTCTTGAGATTAAGCCAGTTTTTGGGTGATTTTGGTTTCTTTCTCACGGTCTGCCGTAACTGGAGGCTAAGTAGATCTTTTCTGGGTCATTTCATACTGTGCTTACATCTTCAAGATTCGAGTTGAGGAAAATATCCAACCCTTATCAGGTATAGTTATTTCCCAGGGTCACTCGAGGAGTAGTAACTGAAATGCATGGCCATGCTCGAATGAAGATTCGTTTATCAGTTAAGTTACTCTCTAGTCAGGGAAACCACTCTTGATACAGATCACTTGTAAAATAAGACCTTTGTGAATACGGATTTTGCAAATTATTTTACATTGAGTGGGAGAAATTTTAGGATATGAGGATCGGTTATCGCACATACACTTGTGAGGACAAGTGGGAGTTTGTTGGAGCTTGTGTCCTCCACAAATTAGTGTGATAACATTTGTAAATCTCTTACAGGTTCACAAGGGTATACTTCGTATTTTATCAGTTGATTAATGATTACCTAATAACGGTTGGCTTGCTAGAAAGTTTGACGTTATTATCATACTGATGGCGATGATCAACTGGTCCCTAAAAGTCACACCTACATGATGTGTTTGAGAGATGTGATTGTATGAAAATATAATCACATTGATGCCTTATATGTCTAAACAGTTAGTCAATGTATTGATGAGACGATTATTTAATGCCGATTAAATAATATTAGCTGAGACGAATTAACTGTCAATTCGTATATTGAATATAATAAGTTATATTTAATTATTGTATATAATGTGAGCTTGGACGAATTAATATCTTAATTCGTAATTAAATGTAATCGGTTATATTTAATTAGCTAATTATAAATACGCGATATTTATAGTTAAAGTATATTTTACACGAGATTGTTATAATATATGTTGTCAGGCCGGACTTAATAAATCGACTACAATCAGTTATGTATGGACTTATTAAAACGGGACAGCATATATAACAATTAATAAAATGTACACATTATATATAATTTTAGAATAACCAAAAATAAGAGGATTTTATCCTAATTTGTGGTTGTTGCTAAAACCGAAAATAAGAAGAAATATCCTCTTAATTTCGGATAGATGGGCCAGAAATTTAAAAAGAAAAATATCTACCTTAATCACTTGTGTTACACGGTTTAAAGGAGATCAAGGGGAGAATTTTTCTAACCTAATTTTCTAACCTATTCTTGCCTCTCATCTCAACACAAAAAAAACCGAAAACCCTAATTAATTTTACAGAAAATTTGGGGATCGATTCTAGCAAGAAGCAAAGGGCATATCTCATATCGGCTTGGGTGCAACTGATAGGTGAATATCATTGTGATATTGTTCTTAGGCCGATTTTGCTAGGACCGAAGGTTGTTTCTTCATTCTCTACTTTTGTTTATGCATTTTATTTTATGACTCGTAATCATCTCTATAATTCGTTATAATCCTTAATAATAAGGGAAGTACACAGATAATTTCCCACAGCTACGACAAGTGTGTATGTGCAAAGGCTTTGGAACCAGCCCGAGGGGGCCTACCCTGCAATGGTACATAAACCTGCCAAATGGGAGAATCAAGTCCTTTGCAGATCTCATAAACTCATTCAACCACCTGTACAGAATCAATCAAAAGCCTGGCGAGACAAACAGAGCATTCATGACCAGATTCAACAAAGAGAAAGTCTGAATCCCCAGATGTGATGTTCGAACAGCCGTGGAAGCTTTCCGGCAGGGGCTACCACTGGACAACGATCTCTATGACGAGCTGACCATGAAACCCTGCCTCACTTTTGAGGACGTACAGGAAAAGGCACTTAGCTACATCAGACTTGAAGAAGATAAAAGCTTCAAGGCTAAAACCACAGATAGTGTTTCAGGATATGAAAGATCTAGCAGGAAAAGTTTTAATCACAGAGGAAGCAGCTACAGGCCATCTCCCTACACCAGGCCTAACAGATCAGAAGTCAACTATGCTCATGAGCAATAAGGTAACTCCTATACTTATCCACCTATTCAAGAATATAACTTCTCCGTTGATACTGCAGGACTCATTAAGAGGCTTGACAACAAGGGAGACATTGTCAAGTGGCCCAAAAAGACGGACAATCCAAACTCAAGGAAAGACACAACAAGATGGTGTGAGTTTCATATAGATATAGGACACACCACAGAGGAATGCATCGGTCTACGCAGACAATTGTCTACCTGCTAAAGAAAGGTTACCTGAAGGATCTAATGACATCAAAGAACTGGGAAGATAGCAGATTAAGGAAGGATCAGGAAAGACCACAACGTGATATGCCCCCAGCACCACCAATCTATGAAGTCAAATTCAACAATGGAGGATCTGAGATTTGTGGCCTGACTAACTCAGCTGCAAACAAAATAGCCAGGGAGTCAAAAATGAAATCTCCTTTTAAACCTAGAAATTTACCTCAAATAACTTTTGACGATACTGATATGCATGGAATCCCAGACATCCATCATGATGGCCTGGTCATTACTATGCAAATTGGAACTGCATGTGTCCTCAGAATCCTAGTAGATGGTGGCAGCTCAATCAACTAAATCATGCTTGATGTCCTGAAAGCCATAAAGATCAATGAGGACCAGATCAAAAAGAAGTCAAACGTCTTGGTAGGATTCAGTGGTGAAACCAAGAACACTCTAGGAGAAATCTACCTGCCAACCTATGTTGAAGGAGTCTCATCAAATGAAAGATTTGGAGTCCTGGACTGCTTCTCATCCTACAACGTAATCTTAAGCAGGCCTTGGATCCATAATGTTAGAGCCATTCATTTAACCTACCATCAGTGTGTCAAAAGACCAACAGAATGGAGAATAGCAACCATCAAAGGTGAACAAAAATCTGCCCAAGAATGTTACACTGAATCATTAAAACTTTCCAAGGCAGGTAAGTCTCTCGCTTAGCAATTACAGTACCATGTGAGGAGCACTTATGTGGCAGAAACCCAAATGGAAATAGATAAAGTAATACTAGATCTTGAGTACCCTAACAGGTATGTACTGGTAAGATCTGATGTCCCTGATAACGTCAGACCAGAACTAGTAAGTTTTCTTAAAAATAAGTCTACATGTTTTGCCTGGTCACACTTTGATATGACCGGCATAGATGCTAATATTATTACCCATAAACTCAATATTGACACTTCTTTTAAGCCTGTACAGCTGGAAAGGTGAAAATTTGCCCCTGAAAGCAATACAATCATTAACGAAGAGGTGGACAAACTCTTAGACGTGGGAATGATCAGGAAAGTAATGTACCCTGACTGGTTGGCCAATGTGGTCGTGGTGCAAAAGAAGAATGGCAAGTGGAGAGTCTGTGTAGACTACACAGATCTCAATAAAGCATGTCCAAAAGACCCATTTCCACCTCCTCACATTGATGCAATGGTAGATGCTACAGCTGGGCACGGGCTACTGACATTCATGAATGCCTCAGGTGGATTCAACCAAATCAAAATGAATCCAGCTGATCAAGAAAATACTACATTTATCACGGAAAGGGGCATATATTGTTACACAACAATGCCCTTTGGCCTAAAGAATGAAGGGGCAACCTACCAACGCCTGGTTAATATGATGTTCAATGACCAAATTGGCGACACAATGGAGGTCTACATAGACGATATGGTGGTCAAATAAAAAAAAGGCGAATATCATGTGAAGGACATGGAAGTAGCCTTCAAAATCCTGGAGGAATTCAATATGAAGCTCAATCCCTCCAAATGTCACTTTGGAGTGTCATCACGCTAAAGCTTAAGGTACATGGTGATAAATAGAGGGATTGAAGACAGCCCAAACAAATAAAAGCTATCCTGGAGTTAGTCTTCTAAGTTAGTCAAGGATATCCAGAGATTGACATGAAGAGTTGCAGCCCTGAATAGGTTCATATCCAGATCATCTAAAAGATGTATATCATTTTATGACCTTCTCAGGAAGAACAAGTCGTTCAAATAGATGTTTGAACATGAAACAACCTTCCAAGAATTAAAAACCTACCTGGCCACTCCTCAACTACTGGCCAAACCTAACAAAGAAGAACCCCTGATGGGCTACCTATCAGTCACTGAGACAGCAGTAAGTGGAGTCTTGACCAACGAGATTGAGGGCCAACAACATTCCGTCTACTATGTAAGTACGAGTCTCCTGGATGCAGAAACAAGGTATGAATTACTTGAAAAATATGTACTTTCATTAATTGTATCATGCACAAAACTCGACCTTACTTTGAGAGTCACCCAATAATTGTCAGGACTAATTTTTCAATCAAATCTGTCCTCAAAAAACATGAACTTTCAGGCAGAATGACAAATTGGTCAGTACAACTCAGTACTTATGACATAACCTTTGAACCTAGGACAGCAATTAAATCATGGGCTTTAGCAGACTTTGTGGTTGATTTCAGTCCCAACCTAGAAACATGCCTCATAAAAGAGGTCAATCAGCTAGACACCCAAAGATCAGGCCAGGAATGGACCTTACACGTAGATGGAGCAACCAATATGAGAGGAACTGGCCTAGGATTAGTACTAAAATCACCACAAGGGGATTTAATAGCTCAGACTAGCAGTTGTGAATTTAAAGCAACAAACAATGAAGATGAATATGAAGCCCTGATAGCTGGACTCAAGATATGTATAGATCTTGGCGTGCAAAATCTCAAGATAAAAACTGACTCACATTTAATTTCCAATCAAATCAAAGGAACCTACGCTGCAAAGGATTCAAAAACTATTTTTTATTTAGACTATGTCAAAAACCTTTGCAAAAAGTTTAGTTCATTTGACATTGATCAGATACCAAGAGACTTAAACACCTAGGCTGATGCCCTAACCAGCCTGGGATCAAATTTCAGCCCTGTTGTATTTGATAAGATACCCATTGTTCACCTACTCGAACCAACCATTACAAAACCTGACCACACTTGTCCCATCATTAAGGACACAAACTCCTGGACCAAACCATATTATGATTGGTTCTTACAGGGGGTCCTACTCAAAGACATGCATGAAGCAAGAGCCCTTAGAATCAAATCTTCCACCCATACCATTATAAATAACACTTTGTTTAAAAAGTCTCAGGCTGGACCCTACCTGCGATGCCTCGAGCCGCATGAGGCCAAACAAGTTATTAAGGACATACATGATGGATAGATACTGTGGAAACCAGAAAGGAGGCAGAAGCCTGGCAAGCAAAGTTAGAAGGACAGGCTACTTTTGGCCAACCTTAAGGGATGTCTGCCTAGCTTATAACTCAAAATGTGAAGCCTGTCAACTTCACTCCTCGTTCATTCATCAAACATCTGAGCTACTAGATTCCATTTCAGCCACCTGGCCATTTATGAAGTGGGGAATGGACATTGTAGGCAAGCTACCCCAAGCCCCGGGACAAAAAGCCTACATGCTAGCCACGACTGATTACTTTTCAAAATGGATTAAGGCAGACTCATAGAAACAAGTCAAGGAGAAGGATGTCATATCATTCATTAAGAGAAACGTTATATGTAGATATGGCATTCCCTAAGAGATAGTTTGTGATAACAGACACTCAATTTGTGGGAAAAAGAACAATGACCTTCTATGCATAATGGTATATTAACCTGGTGACCTCCACACCAGGCTATCCAAAAGCCAACGGCCAAGCTGAATCCAGCAACAAAGTGGTAATCAGCTGCCTGAAGAAAAAACTAAAGAAAATAAAAGGCAGATGGGCTGAAGAACTCCCTTTAGTCCTCTGGGCTGACAGAACTACACCTAAAACATCCACAGGCCAGACACCTTACTCCCTGGTCTATGGCTGTGAAGCGGTAATCCTGGCAGAAATCCATGTACCAACTACCAGGTGTAGCCTGAATACCGTGAAGGAGAACCAGCCACTGATGCAATACAACCTGGCCCTGGCTGAAGAGTTGAGAGATGAAGCTAAGATCAGAATAGGCTCCTACCAACAAATAGTAGCCAGAGGCTATAATAAAAATGTGAACATCTGAGTATTCAAGGAAAGGGACCTAGTCCTACGAAAAGTCTTCCCAAATACAAAAGACAAGAATGCCGACAAACTTGCTCCTACATGGGAAAGACCCTACCTGATTGATTTAATAATAGGGCAGGGAGCCTACTTGCTACAGACACTGGACGAAGAAATGATCCCCAGATCCTGGAACATCTCTCACTTAAAACTCTTTCATGTATAACCCATTAATCTTAAGCTTGAACCAGGTAAGACTATTAACATTATCACTTACCTGGCATAATTTTATATGTAAATCCCTTGAATAAAATGATCCATGTTCTTTCTATATGCTTTCCTACTAGTTGCAACTGTCTGTCATAGTTATAATTTTTACCATATGTTTCAAATTACTATGTTAAATCCTGAAAACTTGTTTTACGCTTCTACTGCAACTATCTAGATCATTATACTTGCATGCTTAAACAAATATTCAGGACTGAGGGCCACTCCACCCAACCTGAAAAGTATCCCAGAAATGCTTCACAAACCTTGGCATTTTTGCCAAATCAAAAAAACACATAAAAACTGATCTCAATATGAAAAGACAGTTATGATGGTGAAATAACGATCAACAAAGCCTTATGTGATCTAGGGGCTTATGCTTCACAAACCGTGTACCATTGGCGACACCACGATCAACAAAGCCTTATGTGATCTAGGGGCTAGTGTGAGTGTTATGCCGTACTCGGTGAGTAAAAGTTTAGGGATGGGAGAGCTTAAATGCACCAATATCACACTCCAAATGGCCGATAGATCGACGAAGACACCATTTGGGATATGGGAAGATGTTCCCGTAAGAGTTGGGAAATTTTTCATCCAGGTGGACTTTGTCATTGTTGACATGGAAGAAGACTCCAACATTCCAATCATTCTAGGAAGACCTTTCTTGCACACCGCGGGTGCGGTGATTGATGTTAAGCATGGAGAGCTCACTCTAGAAGTAGGAGATGAGAGCATAACTTTCAATCTTGACAAGACCATGAGAGCTCCCCATTTGCATGAACCATGTTTTATGGTTGATGATTATAGCCGGAAGGATGATAGGAAGAAGTCGGAATTCCAATGGAAGAAGAAAATTGATGATGCTCCATTCAAAGAGCAAGTGAATTGTAACAAAGAGAGCTTGAAAAGCTCACCAAAGTCAAGCAATGAAGAGGATGGCCTCATTGGCCAAGACCAGAAAGTGGGAGAGTTGTCTCTATCGACTCAAGAGATCTTTAGTGATCAAGTAGATGAAGTTTGTGGTCTTTGGGATGATGAGTTTGAAGGGATTTTCAATCCCTATATTGGTAATGCTATCGATAAAGACCAACATGAAGAACAACAAGGGCAAAGGTCTATTGAAGATCTTTATCAAGATAATGAACAAGCTTTTGACTACTTCTTCAAGGTGTTGAGCAACATCAACAACACCTTGGACATGCCCCCATGACATCTCACTAAGGATGAGAGTTTGATGGAGTCCTCTCCAAACCACCATTTGTAAATATTTCTAACTCCCTAACTCGCATTTTAATTCTTACATTGCATTTTTGTCATTTTTGGATTTTTATGCTTTGATCAAGGTAATTATCATTTTTTAGAGAAGTGAGGGAGGGACTAATGATTTAATTGATGTGTAGTGCTTTAGCTTAGTGTGGGGATAGCAATTGCCTAGGTTATTCATGCCTTAGTAGTGTCCCTACAATGAGGAACAGGGGATTTGAAGAATGAAAAATGACACGGGATATGCAAGTGCACGGATGGAACTGAATCCGGGTAGACAAGGGAGAATCCGAGCGTCCTTAAGGGGAATCCGCTCGTCTTTAGGGAATCCGAGCGTCTTTGGCAGAATCTGCCCGTCCATTTTAACTGAAAAATTGAAAATTTGGGACTGTCGAAGAATCCGAGTGTCCCCGCAGAGAAGACGCTCGTCTTGAAGAATCCGCTCGTCTTTGCAGAAAGACACCCGTCTTTTTGCCAGTGTAAAATAAGAAAGCTTGCCATATCAGAATCCGCCCGTCTTCAGCAGAATCCGCTCATCCCGCAGTCAAAGAATCCGAGCGGATTGTCTGAAAGACGCCCGTCTTTAGGCGAGAATCCTGAACCCAGAATAGGCAGAATCCGAGCGTCCCGAAGGAAAAACGCCCGTCTTCCCCTGTAGTTTCAAAATTTTCGGGTGTTTTAAATACCCCCTCCCACATTCATTTCTTCATTCATACATTCAAAACAGTACCCATAAACCCCAAAACTCAAAACCCTCATCCTCTCCATCACTAAATCAAGATTTCCTCAACCAAATTCAACAAAATCAAATCCAAACTTCCTTACAACAACAATTAATCACTCCTCTTCCAACAATAATCAATCCAAGCACCAAAATCTTCAACCTTTGAGTCGATTTTTGAATTACAAAGCCAAAGCCTTTCATCTTAAAATCGATTTGGGTATACTTGGAAATTGAAGATTTTCACTCTTTTCTTGGTATAATCATCAATGGCAAGAACAAAAGGGTCAACAAAGGCACCTAAGGCAAAGGCACTCTCAACAAGGCAACAATGTCTTCTAGCAAAGAAAGCCTCATTGGCTATGGTGGTTGCTAGTGCAAACTTGGAAGTTCAACAACAACAAAATCCTCCCTTGGAAGCGACAACATCAACAACTCTGGAAATTGCTCAATTACCAAACTATCCGGAGGTAATTTTCATTTCTAACTCCCATAGGGATACATTTGCCAAGTATGCTAGGAAATCCTTTCTACCCACCAAATTCATATGTGAAGATGCCTTGAAACAATTGGGTGTCCTTGAACAAACGAAAGCCTTCTTTGAAGCCATGGGGTTGGGAAAATTGTTTGCTACAAGAGAATTGACATACCCCTCCCTTACCTTGGAATTCTTGAGTTCATTGAATGTAACTAAGGTAGAGACTAGAGAAAACATCGAGTTCCGCCTTTCCAATGTGAGTAGGCGCATCACCTTTGATGACTTGAGTAAAGTATTAGGTCTTAGTGATTCACCTCGTTATTACAAGAAGCCCGAAAAATATGACCCCGCTCCCCTTTCGCAGGCGATTTCCGGGAACCAATTTGAGAACTATCATGCTTGTCGCGCTCTATTAGTCAACCATCCGGGCATTAGAGTGTGGCACAACGTCATCGGGAATACTATCATTTCAAGAAAAGAGACTAACCAATTTACCAAGCTCGATTGTATTCTACTTGAGTCGGCCTTAAATATTGGAAGGGAATTCACCAAGCCTTACAATTCTCTAAGGCTTTTGGTGGAAAGATGGCTCAATGTTGATTGTGGAAAGCAAGGCACCGCTTTTATTGTAAATGGAGGTCTAGTCACTCTTTTGGCTAAGTACTTTGATCCGAATTTCAACAAGGATAGCAAGTATATGGCGAAAAAAGGGGGTCATCTCATTGACATGGATGCCATGATTAACAAGTACAAATGGGTTACGCATAATCCTCTTGACACCAAATATGGGTGGCTCACCAATGATGCTAGATCTTTTACTTTTCCTTCCAAGATATGCCCTTTTAGTGTCCATCGGACGAACTACCTTCTTCCCCTCTCAAAGGAAGCCGAATACATCATCCGTCAACAAAGGGGTGAAATTGAAATACCCTCCTCCTCCATTGTCACACCACCCTATCCATTCAAATATCAAGAGTTCAAACCCAAAGGTGTTGAAGTGGCAATGACTACATGACTCTACTTTTGCAAGAGATGCACAAACAAGCTTATAAGGATCGGGAAGATGCATACTTAGCCAAATATCCACCCCTCCTTAATTTAGCTAGGCAAGGACTACTTGATCCTTCATCTCGTTTGCCTAGTTGGGCGGATAGGGAAGTCTTCTTTCCAAGTGCATCTAGGGGTGAGATACCTGGTGACGATGAGGTTGTCGGTGATGAGGTTGTCGATGAAGGCATTGATGAAGAGGTAAATGAAGAAGAATAGGCTAATGAAGAAGAAGAAGATGATGATGATGAAGGAAGTGAGCAAGGAAGTGAAGAGGGAAGTGGTGACGAGTCCACTTCTATTGAGGAAGATGATGATAATGATGATATGGTGGAAGACTAGCAAGCTTTGGAGGCTCCTACCCTCTTGAGGTTTGTCTACTTCTTTCTTTGTTTTATTTATTTTATCTTGATCATGGTTGGAGAGTCCTAGCAACATAGAGGACTAACACCTCGGCCCCATTGAGGTGTTCTTATTTCATTGTTCCCACTTTTGAAAATCCAAAATGACAAATTTAGTTTCATGCATTGCATCTTGTGTGCATAAACTACCCCCAACTTTAGGACATTAGAAATAATGTCTATCTCAGTTTGGGGAAGTACATGCATGCGCAACGGGAGGTAATCTAAATTATGCTCTCCGTCATAAACAAAAACCCATGCATCATGTAGTGTAGATTAGTATAGCTTGCATTTAGTGTAGAAATTCATGCATCATGTTTGCATAATTTCCCATCATTTTGGCCATTGAGGACAATGCCCATATTAGTGTGGGGATTGGGAATTCTAACTTAACTTTTATTCAAAAATCCAAAAAAAAAAAAATCCAAAAAAAAAATTCGAAAAACCATAAAAATTTGAAAAATTTGAAAATCCAAAAATAAGTTCATTTCCTTTGTAGTGTAGTCATGTATATATTGTGTTTGTTCTATCCTTGTTCACATTGATTGATTACGCCACATCCGAGACATGAGGATCATGAAGACCACATGGTATGATCTTTCCAATATCCTTTTTCCTCTTTATGTTAATGACTATGTGGCTTTATTTTGATTGATGCGGTATAACAATGTGAACCTAGGACTTGCATTTAGTTTATATGGCATATTAGTTGGTAGAATCATTTGTATTAGGATGTTTATATGCTAGTTGCATCATGGCATGTAGTTGCATGTTAGAAAATTTTTGTGAAACCGTCTATTTGGGAAGCTTGACAAGTGTACATAGGCCCTAGTAGATGCTTTTTCTTCTTAAGACTTTGCTTGTTAGAATGCTTGTAAAACACCCTAGGATGTGTCATGCTAGTATCCTTTGAGCCATGGATTAAGGCCTAGTCAAGAGTACCTTGTGGTGTGATAACTCCTTGGCTACCGTTTATTCCAAGGTGACCCTTGAAACCATGCATGCATCCATCATCCATGTTCTACCACATTTTTGTCATCAAAGGGAATGGGCACAAAAAGAAATCAATTTGAGTTCAATGAAATGAAAAGTGAAAGAAAGTTTGCAAAAATGCATCAAATGAAAAGAGGATCAAAAATAGACTCCTAATGCTTCAAATATAAGGCACCCTCACTACATATGGGATGACTTTGAAAATGTTCAAAAGAAAATGCGAAAGTTGAAAAATTGTCAAGTGTTGAAATGCCAAAAATCAAAAGAAATGGCAAAATAAAGTGTTCTCAAATGTTATATGCCACAAGAAATTGGGGGGAAAAACAAAAACAAAGCAAACTCCCAATGTGAAACTCAAATTCTATCAATCCCTTTATCCATCGTATCCATTTTTGTGCATGGTAGAGAGGGGACGACCCTTCTTCTTGTCTAGGCAAGAGGGGGAATTTCGCGATCCTCCAGTGTTTCTAATAACATAGGGAGTCTATTCTTGACAAAAGCATTTAACGATTGAGGACAAAGGTACCCTAGCTTGACACAATTTGGAGGTGATTTATTGGTATCCTTCTAGGCTTAGTAGTTTGAAGAAATTGCATCTATGAAGGAGTGTGTACCCTTGAATTGCTTCCCTTGTAGATAATTTCCGCCACTTAGATGAGGAAAGTGGCTATTCTTTTTTAGATGCATCCATTACTTGATTTTATGTGCTTAATGTTTGGATGTGTCGCCATTTTGGCAAGACCCACCTTGCCTTGCAAGGAGGCATCCTACCTCATGGTTGTCTTGTTGTGAGTTGAAGGGGCGGAGTGAGACCCGCTAATTGTCTCATATCGGCTATGTTATTAGAATAGTTTAAATAATGGTCCTAGTCTTTGTCACCTCTTTACTCGGGACGAGCAAAGGTTCGGTTTGGGGATATTTGATGTGACCATAATTAGAGCATATTTAGTCCCCGAATTAGCCTTGTTCCCATGCTTTTTAGTGCATATTTGGGTCATTTATTGTCTTTAGTCCTTTGTTTTGCATATTCTTTGAGGTTTTGTGTCCTTGGTAGGAAAGGAGTGCAAACCTTGCATTTTCATGGCAAAATGAGGTTAAATTTATTGAATTCAATGACCAAGCATCAAGGAGAGACAAAATTAGAAGGCCTTTGTACATACTATAGTAGATGGGCAATGATGAGAAAAGATCCTTGCATCCCCGAGGAAATCCTCAAGGATTTTATGAAGAAAAAGGAAGAAAAGAAGAAGGAATGAAGCTGTTTGACAATCTGAGCGAATTGGCCTGAATCCGCCCGTCCAAGGCCTACAATCCGAGGGTCTTCCTCAGCTGGACGCTCGGCCAAAACCTCCACAATCCGCCCGTCTTCCCCCTCTGGACGCCCGTCCAGAAACACCCAAATCCGCCCGTCCCGTCCCAAAGACGCCCGGATTCCCTTACAGTTATTTCGTCTTCTACAAGTTTCAAGAAAGGATGCGCGTCTTTTTCTAAGACCGGCGAAAAAGAGACCGGAGTCTCCCTAGAGACCGGCGATTCCTCAAGGACATAATCGTCATTTAAGCCCTTAGTAAACCCTAATTTATGTAACTAATCCCCACTATAAATACCCCATTAGTCTAATTAGAAGAGCATGTTCTTCTTAGCAATCTTTAGTGTAGTTAATATCAATCAAATCTCTCTTTAATCTTGTAATCAACATTTAATCAAGTTTTAATACAAGTTTTATTTCCTTAATCTCTCTCTTGTTCATCCTTTATTTTGGGTAATTGAAGATTATTTGGGTTATTATTGGGAGATTGACAACCTTCCAATCAAGCATCAAGTACTTCTATTATTCTTTGCTTTATTATTGGAATCATTAGTAGGTATAATTCTCTTAATCCCTTTTTAATTATTGTTAATCATTTTCATTTGTTCATCATGTTTGACCTTGTTGGTATGATTGACAACCTTGCTAGCATGTTCAACATGATAATGAGTGAGTAGTTTCCTTAGCTAGGGTTAATGAGTAATTAGGGGAAACCAACATAGGGAATGATTCATGCTTAAATTAATATGTTTTCATAGTTTATTTGCTTGCTTGTTGTGATCTCAACTTATGCACATGTTATGTTTGATGAAATGCGAGCCTTTGAATCCTTGCATTTTTTACCCATCACCTATCTTTTCAATGAGACTTGTAAGAGATAAACCAACTCGAGTCTCATTAGACAATGCATATAGTTGAGTAGGGAAGACTAAGTCGACTTGTAGGTGTTGTACAATCTAAGATATAAACCAACTCGATCCATCACAACAATAATTGCTTGCTTATAATTTGAGAATATGTTTGTATGATCAATTCCCATGAATCCCCTATGACCCCATGACAACCTAGTGCCTTTTATCAATTGTTTCCATCCCTTTTAATTCATCTTGCTTGTTTACTTTCATTGTTATTTAGTTTAGTGTTCTTCTACTTCAAAACCCCAATTGTGACACCCTTAGACACCACTAGTTGCAATAGAAAATCTCATCTCAATTCCCGTCCCTTGGGATCCGACCTTTACTTGCCTCTTTACTAATTGTAGAGTTGTTTGTGAAGTTATAAATTGTGTTTTGGTCGAGGTGCTCCTAACGACAGGTACTGAAAACTAAACCCCTCACGAGGGATCATGACCACTTCTCGAGGTACAGCATTCTGCTTTAAATCTTCATCTCCTCAAAATGCATGCTAAGAGGAACGAATAAGGTACGATATCGCCACTTTAAGGTCCATTCCTGCAAATGAGACAAAACGAACCAAAGTAGCCAATTCGGGGCATTTTGCAATACAAAGCAATGAAAATGGTATAGAAATGCGTGATATAAGAGGCTAAAAAGACTATATAAATTGCACGTATCAAATCTCCCTAAACCGAACCTTTACTCGTCCTCGAGTAAACTAAATGAAAACTAATGGAACGGATAAGAAAACTCAGAGCTAGCTATAACTTGTCCACCTAAACCGTTTAATGCAATCAAAACTAACAATTATAGCTACAAAAGTCAAGCGCAAACGAGTTGTATGATATCAATTAATAAACTGAACTGTCGACCTTGCGAGACCTTTAAAATCGGACTCTCATGGGTCACTCTTCTCTCATGAAGCAAAAGGGTGAATATAAATGTGTAAGAGAAGAAGAGAAAACAGTCACTCACCTAAAGTATGACCCAAATAAACATGCATGCAACAAAAATGATCGACGATTCTAATCACCATACACAAATTCCAACCAAACAGTGTCCGTCACAGCGGAGGGCTTACAAATGTTATGGGAGAATGAGGCAACGGGAAAGAAAAGGCAAAACAGTTATGGATAAAGTGGAGGTAGAGCGTCAAGCTAGCACCTAAACAAGACCATATAAGAACATCCAATTCTCAGCCGATTAGAAATTTAAGCACAAGCGCCTTTCTCTGGCACAAAACTCACTAACCAAAAACAACAACTCCTCAAAAGGTATAAATAAAACATAGGAGTAAGCCGTCACAAACTTCCCTTTTTTACACGGTCTATTCTTTTTCTTTTTCTTTCTTTTTTTTTCTTTTCCATGCTTTTCTCATTTTCCTGCCCACATCTTTTCTTTTCTTTTTTTTTCATTTCATTTTTTCACAACCTTTTTTCCAATAAATCCTCCTTTCTTTTTTTCTACCAACTCCATATGAATTAGAACGAACAAACTCGCATCAAAGGAAATCATACCGCAAAAATACACTTAAACTAGCTTGACAGACAGGCTTAATTTGGGTGTAGGTAATGGGTCAAAAGGCTAAGTTTGGCTAATGTGGAGCTAAATGGGTGAAAATGAAAGAAAGGGAAAAATTGCAAGCACCTCCCTGCATGTGACACCGACCACAAACCCCAATGTATGCAAGCAAAAAGCAATCGAATGTCATAAAAGTGCAAAATGATGAACATGTTATGCAAGGAGTATACTACTCTCAATTCCTACATGAACTGATCATAAATGACACCAGTTATACAGCTCTAATAGCTTCGAAATTTTAAAGTAGTTTGCCAATTTTTCAAGTCAAGTCTATATGATCAGCCGTAATTTTAACATTAACTCGTAGACTTTGCGCATGACAAAGCTAATTACTGCCAATCCGATGCAATGCTTAAGTGAAATGATAAGTTACAGTGCAAAATCATCACAGAAATCTACCGTTCCGACTCGACCTATATGCATAAATAAACGTGATATTTTTTTGAATTTTTCAAAAAACTTTTTTTTTTCTTTTTTTTTTTTTGATTTTTTATTTATTTGTTTCGAAATAAAAATACGATGCAAGCAGAAAAATAAACATGAATGCAAAACAAATGCAAATGGAGACTCAAAGGGTGCAATACCCTCCCCAAACCAAAACGGACAACGCCCTCGTTGTCCTCTAGCATACACCAGCAGTATATATACGTGGAACGGGATAATTACAGCTAATAAATGAATGAAACAATAAATAAATAAAGGAGATGAAAAATAAAGAAAAGCAGAAATACTTGCAAAATAAGCGAACTTCCCCAAACCAGCCAGAAAACTGGGGAAGTGAATAGACCAGTAGCTACTCGTGAACCTCCTCCTCATCAACCACCGTGTAGTCCGGATCTCGCCCCTGCTCCCGTCTCCTACCCTCCTCAGCTCGGGCTCTCTCCTCCTGCTCAGCTGTGTCCGCCTCGCTCTCTGGCTGTGGGTACCCCTCCGCCGGGTACCGGTAGAAAAAAGGGTGTGGCCAGCCGTCTGGAACGGGACGCCCTCTCCTCATGTGGTACTCGTACAGAGAGAACAAGGCAAGTGCCTGGTCCCACTCCATACGAGCATGTCTCCTTCACATCTCAAGGAGCAAAGCATCACGACGCCCTTGGTCCATGACCTCGGGCGCCTCAAAGGGAGGAGGAAACACAAACTTAACCGGTAGAGCCGGCTGTGTTAAAGAAGGAGTAGGCATAGGGGTCGGTGTAGGCGTGGGCGTGGGCGTGGACGTGGACGTCTGCCCAGCCTGAGTCGGTGTAGACCCCTCTCTAGTCTCAGGTCGCTTCCGCTTCTTAGAAGCGGAAGTAGTAGAAGGAGCAAGTGTGAGGTGGTAGGAAGGTAAAGGTGGAGGCAACCTACCCGTCATAGTGGTCAAAGATGAAAGGCGGGGTAGGTCGGGAAACGGTAAGGTAACGGGCTCGGAACCACAGATCTTCCAAGTCCGCTGATCCTTAGCTAACCAAAACATCGCCAGCATGGCGCTAATATCTAAGTCCGCATCCCTTTTTATATGTGTCAAGCCTCGGGGAAAGTGAGTGAAAAGAGTACGGGCGATGTAGGAGGCTATGCCTCCACAGGAAATCGTGCCCGTCGTCTTCTGCCCGACAGCATTAAAATGCTGAGTTGTCAAGTAAGCAATGTTAAGAACGAAGGGGCCAACGCTATCAATGTTCAAATAGCCCCCTAAAATAGATAACTCAACATTTTTAATGTTGTTAGGCTCCTTAAGCCCAAAGATCGGCCCTCCAAGGAGACAGAGAAAGTAACGGGCCGGGGGAAGATGGACGTGAGCCAGCTTCCGCTGGTCATAGGGAGTCTGTGCTAAAGTAGGCCAGAGTAAGCGCAGGACCTTTCGAGGAGGGTCCTGATGGCCGTGAGATGACAAACCCAACCTCCTCCTAAACTCAGCTAAAGTCCAAGAGGTGGTCTTGTTGAACAGTCTAAAGGAGACACAAGAGCTCACCGGCTCAGTGTCATAGACACCATCTGAGAAGGTAAAGAAGCTGAAAAACTCAAGGGTCAGCTGCTCGTAAGTCAGTGCACTCATGGTGGTCAACCCAGTCATCCCCGTCTCGTTTAACAATTAAGAAACAGGCTCGTAAATCCCCAATTTCTCAAGTAAAGTCAGACACAAAAACATAGTGGAAGTAATGTCACAGCGCATTAAAATCTTAAAACGTTTAAGATAAAGCGAGTTCACAAAACGTACCGGAGGGAAATTGGGCAGCGAGTCCAAGGAGTCGTCTGCCACAAACCTGGCAGCAGTGTGTCCTAAAGCAGTAGTAGGAGCACCTCGTCCTCGTCCCCGTCCTCGTCCAGCAGCACCCAAAGCAGAAGCGTCCAGTCCAGGAGCGCGACATGTGACTAGTCGAGGTACCAACGCGGACAAGAGATCAGCTGTGACAGCGGGTGTCGACGATTGCCGCGTCGACACCGTAGAAGGGACAGAAGCTGTAGTGACAGCAGCAGCAGTAACAGTACTAGTGACGGTGGTAGCAGCAGGGACCACCGTCTCAGAAACAGACGGACTAGTAGTAGAAACAGTAGAGGGTACGGTACTACTATCCATCCTACCAATCAAATAAGTCTTTAAATCAGTGAATTAAACAATGACAACACGATTTTCCCCAAATAAATCAAATTTTTGAAACCCTAAGCCCTAATTAAGGTTGAATACAATCAAATTAAACAATAAAAGGCAAGGGGAAAGACTTACGTGACGATTACTCACAATTAGAAGCAATAGAATCAACAAAAATGCAACAAAATAGTCGGATTGAGACCCGACTTGAGCAAACCCTAGAACCCTAATTAAAACGCAATAAACACCAATTTGAAGGGGAAAGTAGAGGGCTTTTGGTGACAATAGAGCAAGAAATGCAATGTGGGTGTTTAATTTGGTAAAAGGGAAGAAAAATGGAGGTTAGGGGGATTTAATGGGGTTTTCGCAATAAGAGGAAGAAGAAGGGAGTAATAATGAAATAGAATGAAGGAAAAAAGGAACTTCCTTGCACGTTATAAGCACCTGGCACTCGATCGAGTGATTTGAAACCACTCGATCGAGAGCTTCCTCCTTCAATCTGCTCGATCGACTAAAACTCCCCTCGATCGAGAACTCCCCATTTTGGACACTTCGATCGAGGACCACATACCTTTCGATCGACAACTTTTCCTGGGCATTTCTCTCGATCGAGTACAAAAAGTGCTCGATCGAGTTATTTTCCTTTGGCACGCATCTCAATGTCGCATATCTTCCCAAACCTGCATAAAACACAGAAAAATACTTCCCGCAAATACCGAATTCACAAAAATACTCAGTCAATATTCGGTCTTAAGCTAAAACTAACTACGCTATTGTCTAAAAGTCTAAACGCAAATAAAAGTGTCCAACGGAAATTCAAATTACAAAGTTTAAAACGGGACATTTCCCGCTTATCTTCCAAAACACTATAACAGCCCAAAAGAGGGCTTCTGACTGGAGGAGGTCCCTTCAGCATCGTGGACCGTCCTCTTGGATCGCCATGAGCTTGAACTTGAACTGATTGAGGAAGAATAGTTTGCGTCCATATACGCCTTCACTTTCTTCTTCCCTTTGGCATTCTTACTGGCATCATCATTTGTAGTATTCCCATCACTTAACTTGCCTTTCACTGTACCTTGACCGACAGAATCTCCCATATCCATCCTATTTGTACCTGCATCAAAGGAAACGACAGAATGGTCCTCGATATTGCTCTTAGTCTGAGGCAGAGGTGTCAATATAGCAGCATAAAACTCAATATCATCAACTGGAGAATCCGTGTCTGGGTCTATAGAGGGTAAGGCATTGCAAGATTGAACTTGTATAGGGGCCCTATGAGCATTAGACTGATAGAAGATCAGCTCCTCGTCACCTATCTGAAAAGTAAGGGTCTTCCCCCCGACATCGATTACCGCGCGAGCAGTAAATAAGAATGGTTGTCCTAATATGATAGGAGTGTAAGAGTCCTCGAGGATGTCTAAGACCACAAAATTAACGGGAATAAAGAATCTCCCGATCTTTACAGGTATGTCCTCTAAGACTTCTAGTGGTCGTGACATAGTATGGTCGGCCATCTGCACGGTCATGTTGGTACAGTGAAACTTAGTTAAACCCCGTCTCTTAGCGAGAGACAATGGTAAGACACTTACGCTGGCTCCTAAGTTACATAGCGCATTATCAATTAAGTGGATCCCTATATGGCATGGAATAGAAAAGTTACCCGGGTCAGATTGTTTGGGTGGTGTCTTATTCTGAATTAAGGCGGACCCTATTTCAATCAAAGCTACTGTTTCATGATCACTAATATGCCTCTTACACGGTAATATTTCTTTCATAAACTTCATGTAAGAGGATACGTGGGTAAGCAGTTCGGCGAATGGTACGTTGACATGAAGGCTTTTTAGGATATCATCAAATTTGCCGAACTGTTGTTAGGCCTTATTGTTCTGCAATCGCCTCGGGAATAAAACCGTGATAGGAATTTCCAAGCCTTTATTTCTCTCTGCCAAAGTTTCATCACGATCATCATCATTCTTACTCGATCGACCTCTTTTTCCCTTCGATCGAGCACTTTCATCAGCAATATCCTTTGATTGAGGACTTTCCTCCACTCGATCGAAGGCTTCCTTTTCAGCATTACTCGATCGAATAATTATTCTACTCGATCGAGTAATTTCCTCAGCATTTCCTCTCGATCGACCACCTGAAATGAGTCGATCGAGGATTTTCTTCGGGTTCAGCATAGGTTTTTCCAATGATGACAGTTCACGCTCTGCAACAGTAATTTCCGGGTCTGATTTGTCTTCATCAATTGACAATTTAGGTCCTTCGTAGGAAAGATCGCTCCTCAAATTTATCAGTTTCACCGTCTCATGTTGGTTCTTGTCAGGTTGAGATGGTAAATGACCCGACTTCCTTGAAGATAGATTAGTGGCGAGTTGAGCTATTTGAGACTCAAGTGACTTTATAGATGCATCTTTTTGTTGATCACTTTTCTGCAACTGAATTGTTAATGGCTCAATCATTGACTTCAAATCTGGCATTTCACTTACACCACTGGAGGAAGCACCTTGTTGCGGCGGTGGAAAGGATGGAGGCTTTTGAAAGCCCTATTAAGCTTTTTGAGGAGGAACATAAGGTTGTTGCTGTTGCGGTGGAGGTGTAGGATTCAAAACATTCTGACTAGTCCATCTCAAATTAGGATGGCCTCCACTCTGATTTTTGTAATAGGAGCCCCCTTGCCTATATTGTTGAAAGGCAAGAACCTGCTCCTTCTTAGTTAGACAGTCAACAGCAATGTGACCGTCATTACTACCGCACCTCTCACATGAAATGGTTTCTTGTCTAGTCAGCAAGTGAACCGTTTGTTGATCACCAGCATTCTGCAACTCCAGCTTATCAAAACGGGCATTCATGGCTTCCAGCTGAGCCACGACTGCACTATCAACAGAAGAAACTGTTCTTATTCCTCCTCTTGGGTTCCCATACTCAGCACAATGGATAGCCATCTCCTCAATGATTCCCCATCCGTTGTCATCATCTATATTCTTCTGAAATCGACCATTTGATGCAGCATCCAAAATAGCACGGTGGTCGTCACACAACCCATTATAAAATTGATTGCACAGGTACCACGGCTCGAAACTGTGATGTGGGACAGAGCGTACCATCTTCTTGAACCGGTTCCACGCTTCGTACAAGTTTTCATCCGGAGTTTGCTTGAAACTCGTGATTTTTCCTCTCAGCTGATTAGTTATTTGTGGAGGAAAGTACCTTTTGTAGAAAGAGAGAGCCAAGGTCTCCTAATTTGTTATTCCTGCTGCGGCTCTATCAAGGTCAGTCAGCCAATCTCTGGCTCCATCAGTAAGAGAGAAAGGAAATAAAACTTCCGTAATCTTGTCCTGCATCACTCCCTTAGTGGCGGGAATGGTAGAACAATAGTCTGTGAATACCTCCATATGCTTCCGCGGATCCTCACCAGCTACTCCGCGGAACATATTTCTTACGACCAGGTTGATGTAAGAAGGCCAAATGTCAAATGTGTTCCCATCTTCGGTTGCGAGATTGAAACCTTTTGGAATAAAGGCAGCTATAGGCTCAGAGTGACTCGCTATATTAGGCATTTTCGCGGGATTAACGGCAGAAATTTAAGTGTCTTCTCCAAAAGACAAGTCTTCTGCAATTAAGAAATGTTCTAGTTCGGGTTCAAAAGTACTCAAGGCTTCCTTTTGAGTCATTCTCAGCACTCTTTGTCTATACCGAAAGGTCCACTCTGGTTCAGGATCAGCTGGCACTAACTCTGACCTGTTAGAGCTGGGCATAAACAACACTAGAGGAAAAAAATAATAACTGTCTCAAGGAATTGAAAATTCCCTGAGGCAAACGAAAATAAGACAGATAAAAAGGCCAATTGCCTCCCCGGCAACGGCGCCAAAATTTGATACCGTCGTTTTAGTATCAAAAATAATTACCTAGAATAACTAACAGAAGTTAGCGGATGTAGGGTCGATCTCTACAGGGAGGCTAATGTATCAACCTGCTAATTACGTTTGTCTAGTAAAAAATGGGGGGTTTTTAGTTTATTTCTACGCTAATAAAGGTTCAAGCAAGAGAAGCAAAGAAAAGAGCAGTAAAGCAAGAAAAAGCAAGATGTGTGATCAGATAAAGAGAGATATGTCATGAATTCGGTTCACCATGGCAGTTCACTAACTCAGTCATAAATAGTTCAGATGATCTACTGTGAGAAGGGCAAGGGAAAGGTCCTTCCGGTCCGCTATCCACCCTTGATTACAACTAACTTAACTTCCATCCTCATTAGGGTAGTCTACTGTTCATAGCAGGTCTGTTCATTCCAATCTTCTGATCTAGGATTGAATTTATACAAATTAAAGGGTTTAGAAGCGTGCACTCAACTAAACTTATTACACTTATTTTGCTATAAGACAGTTCTCACAATCAATTGTTTAGCCTATTCACAACATCGTCACTTCAGTACCATGGCTCCCCTAATCCTAACATAAGGGAGTTTAGCTGCTCATGCTATCGATGATAATAACAAGAACAACAATGAATATGCTAATAAGAGACATGATAAATGAATAAAAAGGCTGAAGCATAAACTAATCAACAAAGACAATAGAACAAGAGAACAATAATTAGGAGTAAACAAAGGATTAAATTGAGATTAAAGAGAAAGGAAAGATTACGAAGCTTAGATCCGGAAATAAAGAGGCGGGAGAAAAGTTCCAGCAGTAATTAAGAGAAGAACAGTAATTAAGAGTAGAGTAATGTATGATAAGATTTGATAATTAACCTAATGACGTCTTCCCTTATATAGGGAATATATTATTAACTAAAATAAACCTAAACATGGAATAAAAATCCCGAGTAGATAATCAAGTCACTCGATCAAGGCATTTCATTCCTCTCGATCGAGTGATTCTTCAGTAAAACCCTTCGATCGAACAAGTAGGGCTCTCGATCGAAGGTCTTCAAATCAGCATATTTCGATCGAGTACACCAGGGACTCGATCGAACACCTTCAACTGCCAAATCTACTCGATCGAACACAAAAGCTCTCGATCGAGCAAATAACCACTAAAAACAGCTTGGACTCCGTCTAGTTAGCTTCCTAGGACCTCCTTCACACTTCCCGAGGTACGACATTCTGCTCAAAATCTTTATCACCTCAAAATGCATTGTAAGAGGAACGAATAAGGTACAATATCGCCACTTGAAGGTCCATTCCTACAAATGAGACAAAACGACCCAAACTACCCAATTCGGGGCATTTTGCAATACAAAGCAACGAAAATGGTATAGAAATATGTGCTATAAGAGGCTAAAAAGACTATATAAATTGCACGCATCATCAGGCAAACAGAAGCAAAAAACAAATAAGCAAAATAAAACTAGGGGAAAAAAGAATTATACCTCCTACAACATGGTAACCCGATAAGCAGCACAGTCCCTGGAACAGTACATAGCAGCCACTGCCTGAGCAGACATCTCCTCAGCCTGATACTTATAGTAAATATCATCAACCAGGAAAGAACGAGCCTGGATTTGTTCTTTGGCAAATTGAACATCAGCGAGCCTGGCTATGACCTACCTGACCCCGCTCACATCTTCTCCAACAGCACCAACTTCTTCAGAGACCTCATCCTGCCTCTTTCTCTTGCCAGCCAGCCTGGCCTGGGTTCATTAATATCAACTACAACTGGCGGAGGGGAAACCAACTGAGCCTGGTGAGCAGGAACTTGGATTTGCAGTGTACTATCACTCCCTATAGCCTCACTACTTCGAGACTTTTTCCCTGTAATGTGGGAAACACCAGCCTTCACCATAGACAGGCCAAATCTAGCAATCCTTGCATAAGCCTTAGTAGCTATACGACGAGATCCTACATCAGCAATACTAATACATATTCAAGCATAAAAATTCACACAGGAAAAACAAAAACTTACTTCCTGATGTGGAGGCCCCTGAAGCCTTGGCACTCTTAGCAGCCTTATAAGTACTCAGCTTAGCCTTCCTGAAGCGAGGCCGACGCTCTTGACCTTGATAAGCAGGCCACACCCTCTCCTCATCTGGCAAGGCCACAAAAGTCGCAATACGCTCTGCCGACCCCTTAGCATCACGATCACAAGCCCAATCAGCCACTATGATACAACACAAGTAAGTTTTCATTGAAACCAGATTTTACATACTATTATAATTTGACTTAGACGCAGGCAAGAGAACTTACCACCTTCCACAACCAGTTAACTAAGATAATCCAGGTCAGGAGCAATAGAATCTGCCTAGATGAACATGTAAGTTATGGCCCAACCCTTATCATCGCCTGAATCAAAGTTGGTTATCGGATGACTCATCTTCGCCCTGACTTGAAAGTTGAAGCTCCCAATAGTATTACTTTTCACGTGATAAATGTTCTTGAAGTCTTCAAGAGTGATCACCAAATTGTGCTTGGAACATAGATGTTCAATAGATTGAACAATCTTCCAAACTTTCGGCATAAGTTGAAAAGGAGCAACCATGATGGCCCTGATAACCTCAACCATAAATGGAGTAAAGGGAGGCCTGCAACCCCCCTTAAACGCCCATTCAAAAATACAAAACCAGCCAGGGCTGCATCAATTGGCCCTGACTGGACCACTTTCAGGAACCCACACCTCAGCATCAGAAGGAAGTAATCCTCTGCCCTTCAACAAGTGTTCAAAATAAGGTTTGAGTTGATTGGCCTCAGGGAATGAAGCAGACAAAGATTTCACAGGGGCAAAACTGACACCCTTATGCGTAATAGACAGAATTTCTGCAGGGGCAGAAATTTCCATAACCTCATCCTTAGGGATGACCTTAGGCACATCTACCACCACCAGAGGTTGTTCAACCTCAGCAGCTTTCGGTGCAGCAGTTCCTTTTCTTCCACCGACCATTTTCTCTTGATTTAGTATGAATATTATTGAAACAGATATTCTTGCCTTAAGAAATTAGAGAAAACAGAAAGAAAGTTTGAAGAATTGAAGAGTGAAAGTATGGGATCAAATGACGGATCTAAGCAATTTATAGCTGCAGAAAACAAGCCAACGGATCAATGCAAGTGGATGAGTTCAATCATGACTCTCCTAGGGTTTGATGAATCTACCCCATTCAATGGACACTAGCCGTTATGAAGTTGAAAGGGGCTCAAATTCTTTTCCGGTAAAGATTGTCACATTTTTTGCCCGACCCGATTTTTTATCTCCTCATTCCTGGCCAAATCCAATGGAAATAAGGACATAAGGGGCAATTGTTGGGCCAAGATTTGTCCTGCCTGATCACACAATTGTCAGGCAAAATATTACCAAGTCTAGCCTTAACGGAATTAAGTCAGCACAAAGCATGCTTACTGACAGGGCTGTCGTATACCTATCAAAAATAACTAACTAAACTAACTATATAGCTAGGGAAGCCAGGTCGATCTCCTCAGGGAGGAAAGATATTTGTAAGAGTCCGTCTATTTGGTCACAAAATGGGGGGTGTTTAAATTGGGTTTCTAAACTAAAAGGTTTAAAGGAAGAGAAGCAGAGAAAAGAGCAATAAAGGCAGAAAAAGATGATAAACTATCAATAGAGAGGGGACATGTCAGGATTTCGGTTCACTACGGTAGTCCAGTGACTCAATTGTAAACAACTTAGATAAATTACTGCGAGATGGATATGGAAAAGTCCTTCTGGTCCACTTTCTACCCTAAATTACCACTAACTTAACTTTCGTCCTTGTCAGGGTAGTCTACTGTTCATAGCAGGTCTATTTAGTCGAATCTTCCGATCCAGGATTAAATTTAGCCAGATTAAAAAGGTGACTCAGAAGCGTGCACTCAACTAAGTCGGTAAATACAGTTATATTGCTATGGTGACAGAATCTCACAATTAATTCATCTAACTTATTCTTTACATCGTCACATTCCTACCGTAGATCCCTTAATCCCAACATGAAATAGATTTAGCTACTCATATCGCTATTAAAATTACCAAAACTAATAAAGATGAATGAACTAACAATAAACATAATGAAACGATAATTAAATTGCATAAAAGTAATTAGGGCAAAGAAATAAATGAAGTAAAACGAACAATTAAAGTAAATGGAAGAGAGATTATTATTAAGAAAGGAGAAAGAAATTATAATCACAAGAATCCGGTGTAAAGAACGTTAAAATCCGAGCTAAATAACCCCGAAAGCAATATTACAGTGAAGTATGAAAGCAACGCAGTCTTGAAAAATGATAGATAATGAATTAGATGATAATGACCTAGTAAAGTTACGTTTAAATAGAAAATCAACTAAGTTCAAAAGCTAAAACAAGTTCACGGGCAAGTTTGAAACCACTCGATCAAGTAAAACTCCAGATAAGTTACTCGATCGAACATAAATGTTACTCGATCGAGTAACTCCACTTTCCAGCACTTCTTGATCGAGTAATAATCCACTCGATCGATCAACCAGGGCCACAGAAACCACTCGCTCGAGTAATAAAACCACTCGATCGAGTATTCTTCCTTCAAATCAGCCCAATCTCATACCCGACTGCCTCGTAAACCGTTCCTTTATGCATCCCAATGCAGAAACTCACTGCGAAAAATCCCGTTTCCTCAAAATGCATGCAAAAAGGACGAAAAATGGTACGATTCCACTACTTCCGCGTTCATTTCTACAAAACGGACAAAACGAACCAAAGTAGCGAATTCGGGGGCAAAATGCAATATAAACAGTATGAAAGTACATAAAAATACGTGCAAAAATAGGCAAAAAAGACTATATAAAATGCACGTATCAAATCTCCCCAAACCGAACCTTTACTCGTCCTCGAGTAAACTAAAATACAACTAATGGAACGGAAATGAAAACTCAGAGCTAGCTTAACTTGTCTACTTGAACCAATTTAATGCAACGAAAATTAACAGTCATAGCTAAGTAGTCAATACGCAAACGAGTTATAAGCTGTTCAAAAATATAGCGAACCTATCGACCTTGCAAGACCAACAAAATCGGACTCTCGCGTGGTCACTCTTCTCTCATGAAGCAAAGGGTGAATGTTATATGTAAAAGAGAGAAGGAGAAACAATCACTCACCTAAGTGCGACCTACATAGCATGCATGCAACAAAAATGAAAGACGATTCAAGTACTAATGCTTACAAATGATATGGGAATAGTGAGGTTCAAGTGAGAAAAGGCAAAACAAGTTATGGTAATGTGGAGGTAAAATGTAACACCCCGTAAATTTGAAAACTTTTATTATATTTTAAGAGTAATATTTTAATCTATTTTAATTTAATATTAATTTATTTGAAATAAAATTTATTTGATAAAATATAACCTTATTTTATTTTGAAGAAATGTAATCATTTTTGATAGTTTAGAAATGTTTAAAAGTGATTTAAACTATATTTAAACCTTTTCCTTTGATAAAATAGATTGCGGATAAAAGTCGTAAAATTGGGATTTTCCCATTTCTTACAGTCGTTGGGTAAACGAGTTTGGATATTGGGCATATGAGTACTTAATCTTTTAGTAAAATCGTGTTTAAGAACTTTAATTTTCTCGGAAATCGCGTTCGACGAATATTTCTAATTTCCGTCGAAACGAACCAAAACGTAAACAAATGACTCATCTCCCCATGCCTTTTGGCTGGCCACCTACCCTCCATTTGCCCCCTCTTCCAATTTTCATTTCCTCCATAACTCAATCTATCTCCTCCTTCTCTCAAACACCAAAAACCCACTAAAAATCCTCCTTACAATCCCTAAATCCACCATAAATCCTTCATTTCTCCACCAAATCTCATAAAAATTATATATTTGGAATCCTCTCTTCAATCCTCATCTACTAGTAAGCTTTATTTTCATTTCCCCCAATTTTTGTTTAAGACACTTTTTTTTAGGGTTTCGAATTTAAGCTTAATAATTGTGTTTTTGTTGTTCTTATAGGTGAAGAATTTGAAGATGAGTTAGGTGACTCATATGTTGTTGAAGATGAAGAGTAATTTTGGGTTTTAGAAGCTTTCTCAAGTTATTACTTGTCTCTTTGCTAGCTTAACGTAACTATTCCGAGTTACTCGACGAATTAATGTCACATTAGTAGTTGTATTTGTTGTTTGTTGTTGTTTGTTGTTGTTGTTGTTGTTGTTTGTTGTTGTTTGAGACGATCTAGTTGATAAATGAATGAATTGAGTAAGATGAGTATGTTTATGTTTAATTTATGTTACCCATTTATATATTATTGTTTGGAACAAATTTGGATGAGGAATTATGTGTTGTGACAAGTCCGCGTGTTGGCTGGAACGCGTCAGTACCAGACCGAGACGGTTTCCAATATTTCCAAAAATATGACAGATTGAACGGCATCGAAAAATTAGGTGGTTTAGCCACTTGAATCACTCAATTCGGAGTCCGTATGAGTAAATGGCGTCGTTTTATCGATTAAAATTTATAGAAAAGTTTACCCTTCTGTGAGACGGTTATTTATGCTATTTTATTATGCGAGAATTTTGTGGAATTAGTTATTTTGTAAGTTGGAATATATTTCCTTATGTTAATAATTTTTCACATGATAGAAATTGGAAATGGTATGAGAATGATATTGTGATGAATTTTGTGATTTGGGCCAAAGTAGGCCAAGACTCTGAGCTAGGCCAGATTGACCGAACGAGTTTGGTCAAACTAGGTTTAAACCGGTCAGCCTCGATTTGACAGATGACCCGTCGCGGGACTCGGGTCGAGGGTTTGTCTTTGAGGTGATATTGGTTGTCATTGGATGCTTTATGTTGATTCCTTGATATTTGTAATTATCATTTCACATGTTGGTTGTTGGATGCTTTGGATGCCTTATGCTTGAGTCTTGTTGCCTCTTTACCATTTTAGCTTGTTCTCATGGATTATGGTACTATTGGTTAGCTGGAATTTGGATTATTATTGATATTGGAGATATTGTTGGATTGTCAGCTAAATATGTTCTTGCGAAGCCTTTCATATGCTAGGGTGTGTATGATCATTTGTGTGTGCAAGTTTGGACTCTTTGCCCCTTTTATGGTTAATTGGGTGTCCTACTTGTCTTGTGTGGTGTGGGCTAAAGTATTCAAGCTGGGACTAGGTCCTAGGTGAGTATTTCGGCCTTCATCATAGATAGGCCATTATAGTCTTTGACGAGTGTATGTTTGCGGCTTAATAGCCTTTGTGTCTTAGCTTGATGGGTTTATATCCAAGTTAGGGCATGACCTCCTGACGTACTCGTAGAAGTATGTGGTAAGCTTAAGTACTAGCCAACCCTTTGGTGGACTCCTTAGGGGTACTCATGTGTGTGATCATGGGTCTTGGATGCGGTATTTTCCGCATGTCGCTAGGTCTGCGCAGGTTTAGGACTAGGGTGTTTACCTTACCTCGTGGTATAGACTCGAGTTACAGAGTGACTATTGACTGTACTAGGAACTTATGCATGTCTCTAGATATATTGTCCTTTCTTGTTTGATGATTCTATGAATCATAGAAGGTGAGATGCAAGCCGGCTATGGTTGATAGAGTTTGGATTCCTGGATGTTATGTGATTCACATGATAGTGTAGTATGAGTCGGTCTAGTATTCACATGCTAGGACTATGTGTTGTCGTATTGTTGTTCACATGATAAGGATGATTGGCTAGCATCTATATGCTAAGGCTATGTGTTATTCATATTCATATTCTTATTTTTACATGTTATATTAATTATGACATTTCGTGGCTGTGAGAACTCGGAGTTACTCCCCACTGACTGTGGCTTTCGTATTTGTATAAAATGCGATTGACAGGTAGGTGATGCATATATGGGGTACATGGACGAGCTAGCGAGCAAAGTAACCTTGGGACCTAGATTGGCTTTATTTTATTGTGACCCTTGAACACTTTTTATGTCATATACTTTTTAGGGACATATGTCTCACATTTTCATACTTGGGTTGTATAACTTTATTTCGCGACTTTAGCGACGTTTTATTTATGAGGTTTATTTTGGACCTTGCATTTTTTACTCCTTCCCATTTGGATATTTTTATAACAGGTTCAGGTTTTAAAAATTACAGGTTTTTACCCAAATGAACCTATTACAAACATATCCATGCAGTTTTTATCTAGAATTATGTGTTTACTTTTCCGCAATAAATGAGGGTGTCACAGTTGGTATCAGAGCATATTTGCTCCCGACGCACGTTTGTGCACCCCAATATAAATAACTTGACCTTCAAATAATAAACTCGAGAAATGGGTAGGATGGGTAGACTTAGGACCTTATGTTGTAGTCTCTTTGTGATTGCTATTTATTAGGTGCTAATTAGTGTTCTCTTTTGCAAGATGGCTCCTACAAGAAACGTTTATAATGCAATCTTACAAGCTCTTACTCAGATTCTCCAGAACCAGCAAGACATACAACAAAACCAACAAAACCAACCTCCTCCTCCTCCCCCTCCTCAGTTTCCAGAAGGTGAAAGACCCGGTTCTTACACTTGGGTGGCAAGTCAATTGACTCGAAACAAGACTCAAACTTATGGTGGTGAAGTAGACCCGATGGCACTCACCGAATGGTTTCGTGAATTGGAGAAAAGCTTTGCCTTGTATGATGTTCGTGAAGAAGACAAAGTGAAATTGGCTTCTCATTTCCTTGTGAAAGAAGCTGATAGATGGTGGTCCATGACTAGTCCTACTTCCACTCTTGAGCCTGGCTTTGGTTGGGATCGCTTTAAGGATCTAGTTGAGGCTAGGTTCTATCCAAAAGAGCTGAAACAACAAAGGCTCAAAGAATTTATGAATTTGAAGCAAGGAAGTCTTTCTGTCCAAGCCTTTACCGACAAGTTTAATGAACTTGCTCATTATGCTTCTAGACTTGTCAAAAATGAAGAAGAAAAGGCTTTCTTTTACCTTGACAAGCTTACTCCAAAGCTTAAGAGCTTGATCCGTAGGGATTCTACTTCCTTTGTCTCAATCTATGATGATGCATTATGGGCCGAGAGCTCTATTCGGGCTATTGATGTAGAGGATCGTGCTTCTCGTACTTCCCTTGGCAAGAGGCCACTCTACTACACTTCTAGGCCTTATATTGCTCCTTCTAGACCCTTTGTGCCTACTTCTTCCCCCCCTTATCCTAACAAGAATAGGTTTGTTCCGAGTGGACAAGCAAATCAAGGTGCTCATGTTCAATCTCCTAAAAACGACAAAAATCTTAAGGGTCGTATGTGCTATCATTGTAAGAAGCCTTTGCATCCCGGAATTCGTTGCTTTGATAAGCAAATTGTGTGTTTCTCCTGCAACAAGCCTGGACACAAGGCTAATGAGTGTCCTGAGAAGAAGACTACTACTACTCCTCCTGTCCCTGAGAGGCCGAGAGGTCGCATCTTTGTGATGAGCCGTGCTGAGGCTGAGGCACACCCAGACATAGTCACTGGTACGTTCTTAATATTTGATGTCCCTTGTTTGGTTTTATTTGATACCGGTCCTTCTTTGTCATTTATATCGATGAAATTCTCCGACAAGTTACCTCTTGAACCTTCACTTGGAGATAGTACATCAATATCTTTACCCTCCGGCGACATCTTCTCTTGTTCTTATTTTTATTCGGATGTCCCTATATCGATTGTGACACCCCTCGATAGGGCATCAAAATTAAAGCGGAAAATACGAGATTTTTAAAACCTTTTTAAAAGCTTAAAGTGCGAAATCCACCATAAGCGATCAAACAAAAATGAAAAGAACGGTAATTAAGTTTTACAATTTAAAACAAGTGCGTTGGGGAAAAGATATCCCCCGAATAAACACAAGTCTAACGATAGGTGAGTCTAAGCAACCTATAACTAAGGTCCAAGGGTCAACGTTCTCGCTAGCTCACACGTCTTCCCCATAATCTGCATCACAAAACCTGTCATTCATGTAAACATGAACGCCACGGTCAAAGTGGGGAGTAACTCGGGTTCTCCCACCACAATATGTCAAAATGCACATAAGCAAGAACTTAATTAAACATATTGATCATGCATCATACTTGAATGATATGGACAAGGGAATATAACGATAATCATAACGAGATAGGCATATTGCATTCTTAATGAGATAGGCATGGTACATTATATTAAACATGCATTCAAGGTAACCAAAACATGGATATGAGATTAGGCATCGAATCATATGACGAAGGTAAACAACGGATCAATTGAATAGAAAATACATGGATGGAAACCAATAGCCATTCCTTTGAAAACCTCTTAACAACCATAGCACGGGACGTGGCTACTAATGTCACATTCACACTTATGGCTTACATCTCACCATAAGAACGGATGGGAACATCAATCCCGGCGATCATATCGCAACTAGGGGCTTGCATCTCACCACTAGTATCCGATAGGACCAAGACTCTCACAAATAGTTATAGAAGACGTGAACTCTCGTATATAAGAACACACCAATGACCGTAACAAGCAAGACATTTACAAAGGATTGACTCAAAACAAGACAAACCCCTAGACTCCAACCTCCTGGTAGGACGACGATCATAATACGGTCCTAGTCTAAATCTGGCCAGACTCTCGGGATGGACGACACCCGATTCGACATACAATCCCAAATCGTATCCAAGACTCGATCCATGACACCTAGCCGTGCCCCAAGGTCGAGTAACCCCAAATCGGAACCATGGTACCTATCCGTACCCCAAGGTCCGAAGAGGCGGAAGGAAGATAGCCCAACTCGGAAACAATGGCACATAATCGTGACCCAATGTCCGAGGGCAAATAAATAAGGAATGTCGAGTAGTCACACAATGTAAACCGTCACACTCCGGTCACAAATACGAGTAACAATGATTGCACAAACATAACGTAAACAATTCATGTGAAGCATGTATAAGTATAAGAGTATAACAAATATCAAGTACTCCCATGATAAAAGAGTCCCAACACATCATACACAAGCATTAGAACCAAAGTTAAGATGCATACCCAACAAGAAACTCAAAACCCAATCTATAACAACAAGTTTAGTACTCGACTACAACAAGGGTCAACTTCAAACGGTCATAACTTGAGTTCTATACATGATAATGAGGTGAAACTAGTTGGAGGTGATAGCTTATCCTCTTACGGTTCTAACGGTAGGTCATAAGCCTCAAACAAACAAGTAACGAAGAAGTTATGGCCATTTTACGAAAACTGGTCAGGCTTAAACCGCAGCCTGCGATAGTGGCCGGAGCTGCGGTGGGTGCGGAGCTCTGCGGTGGGTGCCGGAGCCTGCGGTTTTCCCCTGCCACCGGACTGTTTGCACGACAATTTCCTACCCTTTCCGAAAGTCGATTTCTACCATTTTTTTTTCATCCCAAATTCCTCTTAAATATACATGTTAACAAAATAATACCTAATAGAAACCACAAGAATGTAATTATCACACATCTTGATGGATTCAAGCACAAGATTTTGACCCAAAATCAAACAATTAATTCATCCAAACATCCCAACTTTACCCAATTGAAAATCAATGTAACAACATGCTTAAAACTCTTCAACCAACCATGAGATGGTTGTTCATACAAACTCATTCAACAACATACATGTGAAACAAGAAAAGATTCAAACTTTAACATACATATGAACAAACTACAAAATATAAACACACAAATTTGACATAATGTCGAGTAACCCATCACCGTTACCTTTTTGCTCTTAATCTCTAATGTAATCGTCTCACAAGCAAGAATCCACTTAGGGCCAACTAACCTTTCTCCTAAACATAAGAAAACACAAAATAAGACTAAAAATCGAAACTAGAAAAAGGGTACCATAGAGAGGATGGGTCGACAGCCCCAATAATGGAGAAAAGTCGGATCTTTTCTTACCTAGAAAGAAGGAGGGCGATGAGAGGAAGAGATAGGCGCGAAAATCACTTAGTTTGGATAAGAATTGAGCAAGTTATGGTGATTTTAGGGTTGAGAGAAAAGGGTTAACAATGGTGGAGAGGTTGTTGGGGGAAATTTCAGAAATTAGAATGAGGGAGATGAAGTTGTGAGGTGTTAGGTGAGGGTTTTATGAAAAGAAAAGAGAAGGAGAAAAGGCCCATAAGTTGTAACAAGCCCAACAACTCAAATTGAGTCGGTTTCTACTAGAAATGACGTCTCAAGCCCACTACAACTCAAGACGGGAAATATTATTATTATTATTATTATTGTCCGACCAAAATATTTATTTTGTATAACTTAAGCTTTAAAAATATAATATTTATAAAAATCATGTTTAATAATGAAATTAATTAAATTAAATAATTAAAATATAAATAAGACAATAGAACGGTTAATTAAATTATATTTGCCAAAATGGAAAATTCGTGGGTGTTACAATCACCCCAACTTTTAAAAAGTTTCGTCCTCGAAACTTGAAAATAGAAAGGGAAAGTGATATAAAAATAAAACCGAAATTTTGAAATCGGTAAACAAAACATCAAAAGGTTACTTATCGTAAGAATCGAAATCCTTTCAAAGATCCCAAATAAAATTTTCCGACATAACCAAATTCTCATCAAAGGAACGAAAATGCTCTCGTTGCGCATTCAAGAACATCACATTCCAAATCGAAGATATGGTCACAAGCAAATCATTTGTATAAATCGAAAATCAAAATACTTTCAAAAACATTAACAAAGAATTTTCAAAAGTATAAGTCTCATTCATGGAACGAAATTGCTCTTGTCGTGCACACAAGAACGCTAACTTTCCAAGTCTAAGACAAATTTAAAGCAAAAATCATTCGCCGACGAGCGCAGAACAAGTTATTAAACGTTTCAAATAACGTGTTCTAACATCCGATCAACGTCAAAATCAAAGAAAAGGCAATTCACTCAAATTTTCTTTTGCAAGGGTCAAAATAGAAATAAAGGTTTCATTTCTAAATTCAAAAGGAAGTCAAATTCCTGAAAATATAATATTAAACTCTTGACAACGAAATCATAAGTAGGTCAAAGGTAGTTAGAAATTGAGCACAGTTAAAAGTAGCTCGGGTTTAGCAATTAAAAATCAATAAAATGAAGTTATACTCGTAGGACAAAAGGATAACTAAATCAAATTTTCATTTTTGAACTCTTAAAATAGGTAGGGTTTAGTAAAAGTAACATAAACTTTTAACGACGAACCAAAAATGGTAGTTTGAAACGTTTAGAAATTTTATGAATTGAAAAGTAACTTAGATATCATGAAAACAAGATACGCTATGAGGGTTCAAACTTAACCAACAAAGAGATATGATGAACTTCCTAGGAGAAGAGTTGAAATCGAATCTACCAGGCTATCAAAGATTGAATTTCGTAGGTTAACATCAAATTCTAAAGGAGGAGCAAGCATAAACGAGGAAGAGAGGTATGAACGGAAACACTTATGGTCAAAGAGGACGGGAAGTTAGGCAACAAGGAAACACTAGATACTTAAATCTCGAACAACAAAGTCACCCTGAACGGTTCCGAAAACTTCCTAACCACTAAACTCATAACCACATAACTCCCAAAAATTTCCTCAAAATACTCACAATTTACTCCTATGCTACCCCGTGGGTCAAGTCACTCCATCGCAATTGTGATTCCAAAACTCTCAAATATAAATCATCTATAAACGATTTCCATGAAATATCAAAACTACTAAAAGAGTTATCAAAGGTCAAAATCTCCAGGTCTTTATACCTTCTAACACTCCAAACCAAAATCTTATTCACACCCGAATTCACAAGCCTAAATGATCACATTCCCCAAATCTTAAAGACCACCAACCAAAAGTAAATAGATTGTCATACAATTTTTCCTACCCAACTCAACTCAAGTGCCACTAATCCAATTTTTACGAAATCAAGGTTTGCAAAGAATCCTCAAGGGCATCTCACTCACTCTACAACGTAGCCAACAATGCCATCACTCCACTAAAGAAACAAGGGCAATAACTAGGTCCAGAAATGATAGGAAATTTCAATGGGATACATGAACATGTCAAGGTGTGAGATTAAAAGAGTCGAATAATGACGGTAACTAGATAACAATAGTAAGAGGTATAAGAATCAGGGAGCTATTCAAGGCAAGGAAAAGACAAGTAACCTTTACACTTGAGGAATAAATCTAATCAAGGTATGAATGAAGGGAAGGAAGATGTTTAAAGGTACGAGGGGGATTTTAGGGCTTACACCATACGCTTTCTAAGACTTAATGTTCTCTCTAACAAGGTCACGCCTATTAGGGTATTGTACCATCATAACAAAACAACCAATTTCCAAAACATGGGTCAAGGCAATTCATCTCATTCCTTATATGAAAGTCTCTCTTAAAAGGATTACACCTCTATGTCTGATCAAGGTAAAAATAAATGCTCGCTTAAGGGTTGATAAATTGGTTAGATTCATTGTTCACCTATCCTATCACATAATAGAATTTCCTAAGGTAAATCTACCACTCAAGTATAATAGCATCTCTTTATCTCAAGTACTTGACACAACCTCAAAGTATAAAACCATAGGGGTAACAAATACTTCTCAATGCTAAGTCTCTCTCAACTCAAGAACTCTCATGAGCCAACTACTATCGAATCACATTACCAATCCGTTACGGTCATCAGCATCCCAAAGTATTTTCTTTCAAATCCAGTATCATAGAACAAAACCTACCATCGAGTTCTCAAGAAACAAGGTCTTAGTTGTAACAACACTTTACCACCTTATGTTCCCACATTCTAACTCCGTAAATTGAAACTATGTTCCTCAACTTAAAATTTGGCATCAACCATACTATTATCCTTTCTAGCTACTAAAACAAGCGCTAAGACTCCCCAATAATGTAGCTTAGTCTCACTCTCATACCAACCTCAAGTAGTAATCAAGATCACTCACTTAGACAAACCAATAATCCCACAATTAGCATTTCTCATGGTCCCGTGTACATTATCAAACCCTCATATCCAAGTGATTACGAAAGCCTATCCTAACTCGACCTACTCATTCAATCTTACCTCTCCAATTCCACCACTCAATTTCAGCCATTATAAGTCAAGTACTAGGCACTAGTATCCCAAGACATGTCTCACTATACTTCCCAAGCCTTTCAAATCTCAACCATAAACAACAAAGCCAAGTTCTATAACCTTAGTAACACATGCAACTCACACTTTACGACCCAAATAATTCAACTAATCGACCACACTCAGTTCATGACAAGCAACTAGGTCTAAGAAACCTCAAGGTATGTCTTACCACATTGGCAAAGCCTCTCTAACAAAACAAACTTCAAGGCGAGGGTTAGGAATCCATCACAAACTAACTCCACAAAGCCAAAATTCTCAACCAAGGTTAACATTCCATAAGACAAAGATGAAGGTGTCCATGAGGGGTATTATAAGAAGAAAAGGTACAAAGACAACTCTCAAGATATATGAGAAGAGTTACGATAGGTATATAGCACAAAGACAAGGGAATATGACAAGGCATTCTAAGGGAGGAAGGAATCTCAGAGAAGGTAGAGATACTCTTCAAGAGAAAGAGATCTATATGCGAGATGTTATGGAAGGAGAAACAAAAACGAAAGATAGGTCGGGTGAGTACTAACTAGCTTCCAAGGTAAAGCAAAAGAAAGAGTACTATCAAAAGGGCGTTAAGGGAGGATAAGCAAGGAACAAAGGACAAGTTAGGAGGGTACAAGAGTAGCTTCCAAGGAAAAGAGAAAAGAAAGTTTAGAAGAGGAAATAAGCATCAAGAAATGAAAGAACAAGGCAAGGTACACACGAATGAGGAATATCTTCAAGGAAGAAGAAGCATTCTTCAAAAGTCCAACAATTCTTCAATTCTCGGCAAAAGGCGTCAAGTCTTGATCTCCACGTAGGTAAGCTCACGGTCATTGATCCAAGGGCACAAAAATTATTAAAGGACAATCAACAAACATGTTAGAACCTAACAAAGAGCAACCACACTACAGACTACCAACTTAGGTCCTTAAGTCTACCCATCTCTCATTCATTATTCAAGGTCAAGTTTAATTTAAATTCGGGGTACACGTGTGTGCGTCGGGAGCAACTTATGCTCTGATACCAACTGTGACACCCCTCGATAGGGCATCAAAATTAAAGCGGAAAATACGAGATTTTTAAAACCTTTTTAAAAGCTTAAAGTGCGAAATCCACCATAAGCGATCAAACAAAAATGAAAAGAACGGTAATTAAGTTTTACAATTTAAAACAAGTGCGTTGGGGAAAAGATATCCCACGAATAAACACAAGTCTAACGATAGGTGAGTCTAAGCAACCTATAACTAAGGTCCAAGGGTCAACGTTCTCGCTAGCTCACACGTCTTCCCATAATCGCATCACAAAACCCGTCATTCATGTAAACATGAACGCCACGGTCAGTGGGGAGTAACTCGTGGTTCTCCCACCACAATATGTCAAAATGCACATAAGCAAGAACTTAATTAAACATATTGATCATGCATCATACTTGAATGATATGGACAAGGGAATATAACGATAATCATAACGAGATAGGCATATTGCATTCTTAATGAGATAGGCATGGTACATTATATTAAACATGCATTCAAGGTAACCAAAACATGGATATGAGATTAGGCATCGAATCATATGAAGAAGGTAAACAACGGATCAATTGAATAGAAAATACATGGATGGAAACCAATAGCCATTCCTTTGAAAACCTCTTAACAACCATAGCACGGGACGTGGCTACTAATGTCACATTCATACTTATGGCTTACATCTCACCATAAGAACGGATGGGAACATCAATCCCGGCGATCATATCGCAACTAGGGGCTTGCATCTCACCACTAGTATCCGATAGGACCAAGACTCTCACAAATAGTTATAGAAGACGTGCACTCTCGTATATAAGAACACACCAATGACCGTAACAAGCAAGACATTTACAAAGGATTGACTCAAAACAAGACAAACCCCTAGACTCCAACCTCCCGGTAGGACGACGATCATAATACGGTCCTAGTCTAAATCTGGCCAGACTCTCGGGATGGACGACACCCGATTCGACATACAATCCCAAATCGTATCCAAGACTCGATCCATGACACCTAGCCGTGCCCCAAGGTCGAGTAACCCCAAATCGGAACCATGGTACCTATCCGTACCCCAAGGTCCGAAGAGGCGGAAGGAAGATAGCCCAACTCGGAAACAATGGCACATAATCGTGACCCAATGTCCGAGGGCAAATAAATAAGGAATGTCGAGTAGTCACACAATGTAAACCGTCACACTCCGGTCACAAATACGAGTAACAATGATTGCACAAACATAACGTAAACAATTCATGTGAAGCATGTATAAGTATAAGAGTATAACAAATATCAAGTACTCCCATGATAAAAGAGTCCCAACACATCATACACAAGCATTAGAACCAAAGTTAAGATGCATACCCAACAAGAAACTCAAAACCCAATCTATAACAACAAGTTTAGTACTCGACTACAACAAGGGTCAACTTCAAACGGTCATAACTTGAGTTCTATACATGATAATGAGGTGAAACCAGTTGGAGGTGATAGCTTATCCTCTTACGGTTCTAACGGTAGGTCATAAGCCTCAAACAAACAAGTAACGAAGAAGTTATGGCCATTTTACGAAAACTGGTCAGGCTTAAACCGCAGCTTGCGATAGTGGCCGGAGCCTGCGGTGGGTGCCGGAGCCTGCGGTGGGTGCCGGAGCCTGCGGTTTTCCCCTGCCACCGGACTGTTTGCACGACAATTTCCTACCCTTTCCGAAAGTCGATTTCTACCATTTTTTTTCATCCCAAATTCCTCTTAAATATACATGTTAACAAAATAATACCTAATAGAAACCACAAGAATGTAATTATCACACATCTTGATGGATTCAAGCACAAGATTTTGACCCAAAATCAAACAATTAATTCATCCAAACATCCCAACTTTACCCAATTGAAAATCAATGTAACAACATGCTTAAAACTCTTCAACCAACCATGAGATGGTTGTTCATACAAACTCATTCAACAACATACATGTGAAACAAGAAAAGATTCAAACTTTAACATACATATGAACAAACTACAAAATATAAACACACAAATTTGACATAATGTCGAGTAACCCATCACCGTTACCTTTTTGCTCTTAATCTCTAATGTAATCGTCTCACAAGCAAGAATCCACTTCCGGGCCAACTAACCTTTCTCCTAAACATAAGAAAACACAAAATAAGACTAAAAATCGAAACTAGAAAAAGGGTACCATAGAGAGGATGGGTCGACATCCCCAATAATGGAGGAAAGTCGGATCTTTTCTTACCTAGAAAGAAGGAGGGCGATGAGAGGAAGAGATAGGCGCGAAAATCACTTAGTTTGGATAAGAATTGAGCAAGTTATGGTGATTTTAGGGTTGAGAGAAAAGGGTTAACAATGGTGGAGAGGTTGTTGGGGGAAATTTCAGAAATTAGAATGAGGGAGATGAAGTTGTGAGGTGTTAGGTGAGGGTTTTATGAAAAGAAAAGAGAAGGAGAAAAGGCCCATAAGTTGTAACAAGCCCAACAACTCAAATTGAGTCGGTTTCTACTAGAAATGACGTCTCAAGCCCACTACAACTCAAGACGGGAAATATTATTATTATTATTATTATTGTCCGACCAAAATATTTATTTTGTATAACTTAAGCTTTAAAAATATAATATTTATAAAAATCATGTTTAATAATGAAATTAATTAAATTAAATAATTAAAATATAAATAAGACAATAGAACGGTTAATTAAATTATATTTGCCAAAATGGAAAATTCGCGGGTGTTACATCGATAGCGGGATCTATTTTCCCGGCTAATCTCCTTCGATTTCCACTTGAGGAGTTTGATGTTATTTTGGGCATGGATTGGTTATCTACCTATCATGCTCGATTTGAATGTCGAGATCAAAAGATTGTTCTTAAAAGCCCTTTGGGTACTCGCGTATCTTATCAAGGGGTTAGAAAGCAAACATGTGTGAAGTTGATCTCAGCTATGAAGATGGTGAATGCTTTGAAGAAGGGTCATCAAGCATTCCTATATGTAGTGACTACTTCTAATTCTCCTTCTCTTCCTCCCTTGAAGGATGTTCCCATTGTTTGCGAATTTCCGGATGTATTTCCCGATGAATTACCCGGGATTCCACCTGAAAGAGATGTTGAATTTTCTATTGACCTAGTTCCCGGAACCGGTCCTATTGCTAAAGCTCCTTATTGTATGGCACCTTCCGAATTGAAGGTGTTGAGAGTTCAACTTGATGACTTGATTGAGAAAGGCTTTATTAGGCCTAGTGCTTCTCCTTGGGGTTCCCCCGTCCTCTTTGTGAAGAAAAAGGATGGATCTATGCGACTTTGCATTGATTATCGTGAACTCAATCGGGTGACAATCAAGAACAAGTATCCTCTTCCACGAATTGATGATCTCTTTGACCAATTACGTGGTGCTTCTACTTTTTCCAAGATTGACCTCCGATCGAGTTATCATCAAATTCCGGTTCGTGAATCCGATATTCCTAAGACTGCTTTCAGCACGAGATATGGTCATTTCGAATTTAAAGTGATGCCTTTCGGATTTACTAATGCTCCTGCTATCTTCATGGATCAAATGAATCGTACCTTTAGTGAGTACCTCGATAAGTGTGTTGTGGTGTTCATTGATGATATCTTGATTTTCTCAAAGAATGATGAAGAACATGCCAAACACCTCCGTATCATCTTAGACATTCTACATCGTCAAAAGTGGTATGCTAAGTTCTCGAAATGTGAATTTTGGTTGCATCAAGTAACTTTTCTTGGACATGTCATATCCAAATATGGTGTTATGGTAGATCCTTCTAAGATTGAGGCCGTTGTTGATTGGAAGAGTCCGAAAAATGTGATCGAGATTCAAGCTTTCTCGGTTCTCGGGTTATTACCGTCGGTTCGTGAAAGATTTCTCTAAGTTAGCTAGACCGATGACTCAATTGTTGAAGAAGGAGTCTAAGTTTGTGTGGACCGATGAGTGTGAGAATGCCTTCTTGGAGTTGAAGACTAGGTTGACTACCGTTCCTGTGTTGACCTTACCCGAGGATGGTGTGGACTACGATGTTTATTGTGATGCTTCAAAGCATGGCCTAGGTTGTGTCTTGATGCAAAACCGAAGGGTTATTGCTTATGCTTCTCGACATCCGAGAGTTCACGAGGTGAACTATCCGACTCATGATCTTGAATTAGCCGCCGTGGTACATGCCTTGAAGACATGGAGGCATTACCTTATTGGAGTTCATTGCCGCATTTATACCGATCATAAGAGTTTGAGGTGTATCTTTACCCAGAAAGAATTGAATACGAGGCAAAGAAGATGGCTAGAGTTGGTGAATGATTATGATGCCGAGTTGATTTATCATGAAGGGAAAGCAAATGTGGTGGACGATGCTTTGAGTAGGAAGACTAGTCACTCTTTGAGCACTATCCGTGTGTTACCTGATGAACTTACCACGGAATTTCAAAAGTTAGGGATAAGCCTTGTTGGGAAGGGCTTTGACTATCTTAGTGCCTTGAGTGCAGAACCCGACTTTTACCGTGAGATCCGTACTTGCCTACCTGAGGATGCTACTTTCAGGTCCATTCAAGCAAAAATCCAACTTGGGCAAGCCAAGTATTGTGTGGTGGATAGTGATGGATACCTTCGTTACCAAGGTAGGATGTATGTTCCGAGAGTAGCCGAGTTGAGGAAGAAGATCCTTGATGAAGCTCACCTTTCTCCTTACTCTATTCATCCTGGTGGTGACAAGATGTATAAAGACTTGAGATTACGATTCCGGTGGCCTAGGATGAAGATTGATGTCCTAGAGTATGTTAGCAAGTGTCTTACTGTCAGAAAGTGAAGATTGAGCATCAGAAACCCGGAGGTTTGCTACAACCTTTGGATGTTCCCCTTTGGAAGTGGGAGTCCATTTCCATGGACTTTGTGATGGCTTTACCTAAGACTGCTAGCGGAAAAGATGTTGTTTGGGTAGTTGTAGATCGATTGACCAAGTGTGCTAGATTTATACCTATCAAGGAGACATGGAACTTAGATGTAGCTGGTGCCTACGTGAAGGAGATAGTACGCTACCATGGAGTGCCTAAGGATATAGTTTCAGATCGTGACACGAGATTTTATTCCCGTTTCTGAACTGCTTTGCAAGAAGCCATGGGTAGTAAGCTACTGATGAGTACCGCTTTTCATGCCGCTACAGATGGACAGACTGAGAGGACTATCCAGACTTTAGAGGACCTCCTCCGTGCTTGTGCTTTAGACTTCCACACTTCTTGGGAGAAGTGCTTACCTCTTGTTGAATTCTCCTACAACAATAGTTATCATACTTCTATCAAGATGTCACCTTATGAAGCTTTGTACGGTAGGAAGTGTCGTAGTCCTGTTTGTTAGGATCAAGTCCAAGATGCTCATGTGTTGGGACCCGATTTGGTGACTGAGACCATCAATCAGGTTCAGATCATTCGAGAGCGTATGAAAACCGCTCAAGACCGACAGAAATCTTATGCCGATGTCCGTCGTCGACCACTTACCTTTTAGGTTGATGATCGAGTGTTCCTTAAGGTATCACCTATGAAAGGGGTGAAACGGTTTGGTGTGAAAGGAAAGCTGAGTCCCAAATACATTGGACCTTTCCGTGTGCTTGCGAAGATTGGCCCCGTTGCTTACCGTTTGGAGTTGCCCCCAAATTTGAGCAAGGTTCATAATGTCTTCCATGTATCTCAGTTGAGGAAGTACATTAGTGATCCGAGACATGTTATTTAAGAAGAAATCCCAGATTTTGAACCCAACTTGGCTTTGGAAGAAAGGCCGATCCGAATCCTCGAAAGAGCAAACAAGCAACTTAGAAACAAACTTGTGCCCCTAGTTCGTATCCTTTGGCGTTATGGAAATGTCGAAGAAGAAACTTGGGGCCTGAATTTTCTATGTTAGCTAAATATCCCGAACTCTTCTCGTGAGGTACTTTCCGTTCCTTTATCCAATTCTTGTGAGTTTAGCTATCCTTTCGAGTGTTTCCTCTCCTTCTCTTAAATACCCTCCGCGTTAGTAGTCCTTGCTTAGTTGTTTAAAAGTCGTAGTTAGAGTTTGGTCATAGCTAGTGGAGTTATTATCCTTTTTATAGAGTTTCGAACTAAAGATTTTTGAAAATGTTTTACTGTTTTCCACTGGTTTTAACGTCAATGAGTGGTAAAGCTCGTTATTGGAGACGTCCGATAATTGGTTTTCTCATTTGTTGCTGTAAAAATATATATTTTTATGTCTTTGATATTGAATGTTGATGTTCTTGAACGGCCGACGAGGATTTTCCGTTCCATTGAAAAGACACTTATATTTCATACGTTCATATTTTGAAGATTTTGTTTACTTGATTTTAAAGAGATAGACCTACATATATACAATGTTCCTTCTTCTAAGTTTCGGGAACGAAACTTCTTAAAAGGAGGGATGATTGTAACACCCCGTAAATTTAAAAACCTTTATTATATTTTAAGAGTAATATTTTAATCTATTTTAATTTAATATTAATTTATTTGAAATAAAATTTATTTGATAAAATATAACCTTATTTTATTTTGAAGAAATGTAATCATTTTTGATAGTTTAGAAATGTTTAAAAGTGATTTAAACTATATTTAAACCTTTTCCTTTGATAAAATAGATTTCGGATAAAAGTCGTAAAATTGGGATTTTCCCATTTCTTACGGTCGTTGGGTGAACGAGTTTGGATATTGGGCATATGAGTACTTAATCTTTTAGTAAAATCGTGTTTAAGAACTTTAATTTTCTCGAAAATCGCGTTCGACGAATATTTCTAATTTAAATTTAAACGAACCAAAACGTAAACAAATGACCCATCTCCCCATGTCTTTTGGCTGGCCACCTACCCTCCATTTGTCCCCTCTTCCAATTTTCATTTCCTCCATAACTCAATCTATCTCCTCCTTCTCTCAAACACCAAAAACCCACTAAAAATCCTCCTTACAATCCCTAAATCCACCATAAATCCTTCATTTCTCCACCAAATCTCAGAAAAATTATATATTTGGAATCCTCTCTTCAATCCTCATCTACTAGTAAGCTTTATTTTCATTTCCCCCAATTTTTGTTTAAGACACTTTTTTTAGGGTTTCGAATTTAAGCTTAATAATTGTGTTTTTGTTGTTCTTATAGGTGAAGAATTTGAAGATGAGTTAGGTGACTCATATGTTGTTGAAGATAAAGAGTAATTTTGGGTTTTAGAAGCTTTCTCAAGTTATTACTTGTCTCTTTGCTAGCTTAACGTAACTATTCCGAGTTACTCGACGAATTAATGTCACTTTAGTAGTTGTATTTGTTGTTGTTTGTTGTTGTTGTTGTTGTTTGTTGTTGTTTGAGACGATCTTGTTGATAAATGAATGAATGGAGTAAGATGAGTATGCTTATGTTTAATTTATGTTACCCATTTATATATTATTGTTTGGAACAAATTTGGATGAGGAATTATGTGTTGTGACAAGTCCGCGTGTTGGCTGGAACGCGTCAGTACCAGACCGAGACGGTTTCCAATATTTCCAAAAATATGACAGATTGAACGACATCGAAAAATTAGGTGGTTTAGCCACTTGAATCACTCAATTCGGAGTCCGTATTAGTAAATGGCGTCGTTTTATCGATTAAAATTTATAGAAAAGTTTACCCTTGTGTGAGACGGTTATTTATGCTATTTTATTATGCGAGAATTTAATGGAATTAGTTATTTTGTAAGTTGGAATATATTTCCTTATGTTAATAATTTTTCACATGATAGAAATTGGAAATGGTATGAGAATGATATTGTGATGAATTTTGTGATTTGGGCCAAAGTAGGCCAAGACTCTGAGCTGGGCCAGATTGACCGAACGAGTTTGGTCAAACTAGGTTTAAACCGGTCAGCCTCGATTTGACCGATGACCCGTCGCGGGACTCGGGTCGAGGGTTTGTCTTTGAGTTGATATTGGTTGTCATTGGATGTTTTATGTTGATTCCTTGATATTTGTAATTATCATTTCACATGTTGGTTGTTGGATGCTTTGGATGCCTTATGCTTGAGTCTTGTTGCCTCTTTGCCATTTTAGCTTGTTCTCATGGATTATGGTACTAGTGGTTAGCTGGAATTTGGATTATTATTGATATTGGAGATATTGTTGGATTGTCAGCTAAATATGCTCTTGCGAAGCCTTTCATATGCTAGGGTGTGTATGATCATTTGTGTGTGCAAGTTTGGACTCTTTGCCCCTTTTATGGTTAATTGGGTGTCCTACTTGTCTTGTGTGGTGTGGGCTAAAGTATTCAAGCTGGGACTAGGTCCTAGGTGAGTATTTCGGCCTTCATCATAGATAGGCCATTATAGTCTTTGACGAGTGTATGTTTGCGGCTTAATAGCCTTTGTGTCTTAGCTTGGTGGGTTTATATCCAAGTTAGGGCATGACCTTCTGACGTACTCGTAGAAGTATGTGGTCAGCTTAAGTACTAGCCAACCCTTTGGTGGACTCCTTAGGGGTACTCATGTGTGTGATCATGGGTCTTGGATGCGGTATTTTCCGCATGTCGCTAGGTCTGCGCAGGTTTAGGACTAGGGTGTTTACCTTACCTCGTGGTATAGACTCGAGTTACAGAGTGACTATTGACTGTACTAGGAACTTATGCCTGTCTCTAGATATATTGTCCTTTCTTGTTTGATGATTCTATGAATCATAGAAGGTGAGATGCAAGCCGGCTATGTGTTATTCATATTCATATTCTTAGGCTATATGCTAAGGCTATGTGGCTTTCGTATTTGTTGTATTGTTGTATTCTATGAATCATTGTCGTATTGTTGTTCACATGATAAGCATGATTGTCAAGCATCTATATGCTAAGGCTATGTGTTATTCATATTCATATTCATATTCTTATGTTTACATGTTATATTAATTATGACATTTCGTGGCTGGGAGAACGGAGTTACTCCCCACTGACTGTGGCTTTCGTATTTGTATAAAATGCGATTGCCAGGTAGGTGATGCATATATGGGGTACATGGACGAGCTAGCGAGCAAAGTAACCTTGGGACCTAGATTGGCTTTATTTTATTGTGACCCTTGAACACTTTTTATGTCGTATACTTTTTAGGGACATATGTCTCCCTTTTTCATACTTGGGTTGTATAACTTTATTTCGCGACTTTAGCGATGTTTTATTTATGAGGTTTATTTTGGACCTTGCATGTTTGACACCTTCCCATTTGGATATTTTTATAACAGGTTCAGGTTTTAAAAATTACAGGTTTTTACCCAAATGAACCTATTACAAACATATCCATGCAGTTTTTATCTAGAATTAGGTGTTTACTTTTCCGCAATAAATGAGGGTGTCACATAAAAGCGTCAAGCTAGTTCCTAACAGGACCATATAAAACCATCTGAATCTCAACTGACTGAAAAATAAAGTATAAGTGCCCTTCATTGGCACACAGCTCACTAATCACATACACAATCTCCTCAAAAATATTGAATAAAACAGAGGAGTGAGACCGTCACAAGATAGAAAAGAATACAGACGGACTCAAAATCAACCAGCTTATGATTTTTTTTGAACTTTTCATCCTCCCTGGTTTTACTGTACACGTGATTCCTTTTTTTTTTTTTTTCATTTGACTCTTTTTTTTTTTTTTCTTTCTCTTCTTTTCTTTTTCACGTTTTTCTCATCTTTTTTTTCCTTTTTTCAATTCTTTTTTTTTCTTTTTCTCCTTTTTCCTCTATTTCCACCAACTTCAATCATATACACACGGGCCAAACTACAGACAGAAAAACGTACCACAAAAGACATACTAAACTAGCTTGACTAGGCAGGCTCAGTTTGGGATGTAGCTAATGGGTCAAAAAGGCAAGTTTTGGCTTAAGTGGAGCTAAATGGGTGAAAAATATAAGGAAAAGGGAAAATTTGCAAGCACCTCCCTGCATGTGACACTGACCACAAACCCGAATGTGTGCATTTGACAAGAAATCGAATGTCATAAAAGTGCAAAAATGATGAACATGCTATGCAAGGAGTACTACTCTCAATTCCTAATGAATTGGTCATCAATGTCACCAGTTATGGGCTCTAAACCTCTAAAGTAGGTTGCCAATTTATCAGGTCAAGTCTAAACAGTCAGCTATAATTGAACAGAAACTCGTAGACTATGCGTATGACAAAGTTAATAACTATCAACAAAAGTGCAAGGCTCAAGTAAAAATGACAAGTTATAGTGCTGCATCATCACGGAAATCTACCGTTCCGACTCAACCTATATACAAAAATAAACGTGAAAATTTTTGAATTTTTTTGAAATTTACAAATTTTTGATTTTTTGATTTTTAATGAAATAAATAAACGATGCAAGATGAAATAAATAAACGTGAATGCAAAACAAATGCAAATGCAGACTCAAAAGGAAGCAATACCCTCCCCAAACCAAAACGGACAACGCCCTCGTTGTCCTCCAGCATACACCAGCAGATATATACAGGGGAATGGGAATATACAACCAATAAAGAATTTAAAATAAAATAAATAGGAACTTCCCCAAACCAGCCAGAAAACTGGGGAAGTTAGTAGACCAGTAGCTACTCATCAGCCTCTTCATCGCTGTCGCACATGTCCTCCACCGTCACCCTGAAGTCCGGGTCTACCTCCTGCTCTCTCCTTCTCCTCTGCTCAGCTCGAGCTCTCTCCGCCGCCGCCGCCGGGTCCTCGTCCTCCTCCTCCTCCTCCTCCTCCTCCTCAGCAGACTCTGGGTACCCCTCAGCTGGGTACCGGTAAAAGGAAGGGTGTTTCAAACCCTCTAGGATCGGACGGTGTCGACTCAAGTGGTACTCGTATAGTGGGAACAAAGTCAAAGCTAAGTCCCGCTCCATATGAGCCTGTCTCTCTGCAATCTGAACTAACAAACCGTCACGACGCCCTTGGTCCATGACCGAGGACGCCTCAAAGGGTGGTGGAGATACAAAATTAGCCGGTAGGACCGGCTGTGTCTGTGTCTGGTCGGCGGGTGCGGGAGTAGGAGTAGAGGTAGGGATCGGGGTAGGTGTAGGAGTGGCCGTGGAAGGCTGGCTGCTCCCAGAAGGTGTGGACCCCTCTCCGGTCTCAAGTCTACGCCGCTTCTTATCGGCGGGTAAAGTAGTAGGTGGTCGGACATGGAGGTGGTAGTCAGGCAGTGGTGGAAGTCGGGCGCCCCGTGCGATAGTAGGCAAAGGGTCTAGACGGGGGAGAGTGGTGCAAGGTAAGCCCATAGACAAGGAACCGTCTATCTTCCAGATCGGTAGTCTGTGGTCAGCCAATGCTGAGAATGCATGGCATCTAGGCTCAAATACCTCTCTCCCGGGAGGTACGGTAAGTCACGAGGCTAGATAGGGAAAAGGGAACGAGCAAGAATGGTGGTTATGCCACCGCAGACAATAGATCCCGTGACCTTCTTCCCCTGGGCCTGGAAGTACTAGGCGGTCAGATAGGCAATGTTGAGGGTAAAAGGACCCTCGCAGTCAATGTTCAGGTAACCGCCTAAGATGGAGAGCTCGTTGTTGTTGATGTTGTTTGGCTCCCTACGGCCAAAAATGGTGCTCCCCATCAGTCTAAGAAAGTAATGGGCAGGGGGAAGGTGGACCTGTGCGAGCTTTCGCTCGGGAAAGGTGGTCTAGGCTAAAGTCCGCCAAAGTTGACGAATGACCTTCCTCGGGACAGTAGTGTCGCCCGTAAAGGAAAGGTCGAGTCGGGTACCAAACTCTTCCAATGCCATCAAAAAAGTCCGGTTGAACAACCGGAATGACACGGAAAGACTAGTGGGGGCAGCGTCGTGTGCCCCGGAGGAGAAGGTGAAGGAGCTGAGGAACTCAAGACTCAGCTCCAGAAAGGTGTGGCCTCTCATAGTGATGAGTCTGGCCATCCCCGTGGCCCGTAAAAGCTCACAAACTGACTCGTAGGAGCCGAGTCTCTCAAGTGCCGGTCGGTCTAAGAACCGGGTAGGGAAAAACTCACAGCCAACTAGGTTATAAAACCTCTTACGATGTACATCGTTAACGAAAATTACCTGCGGGAACTCAGGGTGGGAGTCGAGGGAGTCGTCCCCTCGGACAGTGACCGTGCCAGAAGGAGAAACAGAAGTGGAAGCACTAGGAGCTAGCGTAGCACGAGCACGTCCACGACCTCGGCCCCGACCTCTAGAACCTGAGTTAGAAGCCCGTCCAGTGACGGTGCGAGGAACTAGAGTCGTCCGAAAAGAAGCTGCAACTGTTGGTGAGTCCGCCACAGGTGTGCTCACCGTGGCTGAAGTAGAGGCTATGGCTGCTGCGACCACCACTAAGGAAGAAAGACTAGCAGCAGTGTTATCGGTGGTGGTGGCTGTGACTGAAGTGGCAGCCGAAACAGGGCTAGCAGCAGTGCTAGCAGGTGGAAAAACTGTACCACCAGCAGAGACTAAGAACGCAGGGGCTGCGGTACTAACAGAAGTGGAGGCGGTGGTGACAGAAGGGACCACCGTCTCAGGCAAGGATGGACTAGAAGTCGAGCTAGTAGATGGCAGAGAGCTAGAATCCATCCTGAATAAAAAGGGCAGGGGAATTTGATAAGAAAAAGCATGAAAACAGTATGATAATTCCCCTAGTCAGTCGTAAAATTCGACTTACAGCACAAAAATTGCCATTTTCCTCAAAAATTTCGAATAAAAGCATGTAATCAGCGATAGGGGAAGGGTAGCAGATGACAGTAGAAACAATTTACGCAACAATGTAGATAAATTGAGCAAACGACAGCAGCAAAAATTAGATGGCAGTCGAGAATTTCGACTGAAATTTGCCCTAATCGCAAATTTCTCACAAAAATTCGAATTTAACAAACAAAAATCAACGAGGCATGGGAATTAAGCATCAAGTAGTGTAAATAAAACATGGAATCGAAATTTTTGCCGAAACTTTCGACCCAAAACTGAAATCGAAACCCTAATTCCTAATACACTTCATAAAAGGCATAAATAATGAAATTAAAAAGCAATGAGGTGTAGGAATTACTTACTTGATGCTAGAGATCCTACAAATTGCAATTAATCGACAAAGAGCAAGCAGAAAAGGCGATTTTTGATCGAAAAGACACAAACCCTAATCCCACTAATAAACCGTGTAAAACAGCACAGATCGAGGGGAAAACATAGGGCTTTGAACGATTAATTAACAAAGTGTTGGAATATGTGTCCTCCGACAATATTGCGATCACAACTGTCAATCATGATGATCACATGTTTAAATCTCGATTTAAGAATACATGTGGGATGTAATGTTTTACAGTCAACTGGTTGATCGGTCCGTTTCGTGTTCACAATTAAATAGATGTGGTCGTTGGGTCACGTCCGAATCAAAACACAATTTATAGCTTCACAAACAACTCTACAATTAGTAAAGAGGCAAGTAAAGGTCGGATCCCAAGGGACGGGAATTGAGATGAGATTTCTATTGAAACTAGTGGTGTCTTAGGGGTGTCACAATTTGGGTTGATGTAGAAGGTCACTAAACTAAATAGCAATGGAAATAAACAAGCAAGATGAATTGAAAGGGTTGTAAACAATTGATAAAAAGCACTAGGGTGTCATGGGGTCATAGGGGATTCATGGGAATTGATCATACAAACATGTTCTCAAATTACAATCCTAGGAAAGTTTGGGTCCCGGAGCCGAATCGATTAGATTCTACAACACCTACAAGTCGACTTAGTCTTCCCTACTCAACAACATGCATGGTCTAATGAGACTCGAGTTGGTTTATGTCTTACAAGTCTCATTGAAAAGATAGGTGATGGGTAAAAAATGCAAGGATTCATAGGCTCGCATTTCATCAAACATAACATGTGCATGAGTTGAGATCAAAACAAGCAAGCAAATAAACCATGAAAGCATATTAATTTAAGCATGAATCATTCCCCATGTTGGTTTCCCCTAATCACCCATTAACCCTAGCTAAGAGACTACTCACTCATTATCATGTTGATCATGCTAGCAAGGTTGTCAATCATACTAACAAAAGGAAACATGATGAATAAATGAAAGTAATTAACAATAATTAAAGAGGGATTAAGAGAATTATACCTACTAATGATTCCAATAATAAAGCAAAGATAAAAGAAGTACTTGATGCTTGATTGAGAGGTTGTCAATCTCCCAATAATAACCCAAATAATCTTCAATTACCCAAAACAAAGGATGAACAAAAGAGAGATTAAGGAAATAAAACTTGTATTAGAACTTGATTAATTGTTGATTAAAATACTAAAGAGAGATTTGATTGATATTAACTACTCTAATTATTGATAAGAAGAACATGCTCTTCTAATTAGACTAATGGGGTATTTGTAGTGGAAATTAGGGAGATGCATTAGGGTTAACTAAGGGCTAAACTAGTAATTACACTTTTTAGATTGAGCAGGGAGGAGCCGATATTTTTCGAAGGAAGGGCTTCTTTCTTTGTAGCTTGGAGAAGACGAAATTGTGCTGTACAGGAATCCGTGCGTTTTGGAGTCGGGACGGGCGGATTCTGGCGGTGGAACACGGGCGTCTTCAAGTGAATCCGGGCGGATTCTGGTGGCTGCAAACCCGAGCATCTTAAGGAGAAAACGCACGGATTGTGCTTGTGGAGGACGGGCGGATTGTGGAGAAACCGCACGGATTGTACCTCAGCAACATTTCTTCTTCTTTTCTTCCCTTTTCTTCATAAATTCCTTGGGGATTTCCTTGAGGGCTCAAGGATCCTTTCTCAACATTGCTCATCTACTATAATATGTACAAAAGCCTTCTAATCTTGTCTCTCCTTGATGCTTGGTCATTGAATTCGATCAATTTAGTCTCGTTTTGCCATGAAAATGCAAGATTTGCACTCCTTTCCTACCAAGGGATCAAAATCTCTAAGAATATGCAAAACAAAGAACTAAAGACAATAAATGACCCAAATATGCACTAAAAAGCATGGGAACAAGGCTAATTCGGGGGCTAAATATGCGCTAATTATGGTCACATCAAATATCCCCAAACCGAAGCTTTGCTCGTCCCGAGTAAAGAGGTGACAAAGACTAGGATCATTATTTAACCTAACCTAATAACATAGCCGATATGAGACAATTAGCGGGTCTCACTCCACCCCTTCAACTCACAACAAGACAACCATGAGGTAGGATGCCTTCTTGCAAGGGAAGGTGGGTCTTGCCAAAATGGCGACACATCCAAACATTAAGCACACAAAATCAAATAATGGATGCATCTACAAAAGGAATAGCCACTTCCTCATCAAGTGGCGGAGGCAACTAAAAGAGAACAAATTTAAGAGCATGTAATCCTTCACAAATACTAGTTCAACAAATTAATAAGGCTAAGAGGATGGCACTAAATCATCTCCAAATGGTGTTAAACTAGACTACTTTCGTCCTCAATTTCCAAATGCTTTCGTCAAGGACGATCGGATAGTGGTGGAATGATGATCCCTATGATGCTAGTAGCATATGACATGACAAGTCTCGAATTCTCTACAAAAGTAAAGGTCATGGATCGTCCCACCCTCGACAAAGTGGGTTGACAAAAAGGCTTTTTGGGAATGAAATGCTCAAATCTTTATACACAACGGGTGGATATGACTAGTATTCAAAATTTGACCTCATTTAACTTTCACATTTCAAAAATTTAAGATGGGGTTTGTCCCTTCCGGGCTAGTGTCCTTTGCTTTCGCCAATCGCTTATTAGGCAACCGGTTAACCTCTAGACAATAGCTTTTCGGGGTGATAGTCACTCTGTCTCTGGGCGGCCGAATTCACAACCGTGTGGGGGCCCAATTCAATGGATCCCGCTCCAAAGCACATCGAAGTGGTACGCCTCCATCAAAACAATTAAATTTCTCAACATTTCAACATTTCATAACATTTGAGGTTTCCTTGGCATTAAATTACTTCCACATGACAAAATTCTTTGAAATGAGCACTTCAAGCTTATTGACAGAAAATATTTTTGGGTTGCCTTACCACAATGTCAATCAAGATCACCTAGACAAGTTAACCAAGTCCACATCGCATCACGGGGTTGGATAGGTGACTCACATGCAAACCCTTGACTAGGCTTTGGGTCATGGGTTAAAAGACACTAGTATGACACTATATAGGGTGTTTTACAACCATTCTAGTAGGCAAAGTCTTAAGTTGAAAAAGTATTTGTAATGGCTTAGTTGCTCTTGTCAAAGTTCTCAATTAGGCACTTTTCAAAATATTTTATCTAAATGCAACTACATGCAATGATGCAACTAATATATTCATCCTAATGCAAGTGATTCTATCAACTAATATGACATATAAACTAAATGCAAGTCCTAAATTCACATTGTTATACCGCATCAATCAAAATAAAGCCACATAGTCATTAACATAAAGAGGAAAAAGGAGATTGGAAAGATCATACCATGCGATCTTCATGATCCTCATGTCTCGGATGTGGCATAGTCAATCAATGTGAACAAGGATAGGACAAACACAATATATACAATATATACAATATAACTACACTACAAAAGGAATAAACATGTTTTTGGGTTTTTCAATTTTCAAATTTTTATGGTTTTTCGAAATTTTTCAATTTTTTTGGATTTTTGAATAAAAGTTAATTTAGAATTCCCCATCCCCACACTAATATGGGCATTGTCCTCAATGGCCAAAATGATGGGAAATTATGCAAACATGATGCATGATTTCTACACTAAATGCAATCTACACTAGTCTACACTACATGATGCATGGTTTTTGTTTATGACGGAGAGGATAATTTAGATTACCCCCCGTTGTGTATGCATTAACTTCCCCAAACCGAGTTAGACACTATTGCTAATGTCCAAGGATGGGTGTAGTTCATGTACACACTATGCAATGCATGAAACTAATTTGTCATTTTGGATTTTGAAAGTGGGAACAATAAAATGAGAACACCTCAAAAAGTACCGAAGTGTGAGTCGTCAATGGTGCTAGGACTACTCCAACAATGATCAAGAAAAATAAATAAATAGAACAAAGAGAGAAATAGACGAACCTTGAGAGGGTAGGAGCCTCCAAAGCTTGCTAATCTTCCATCATATCATCACTATCATCATCTTCCTCATTAGAAGTGGTCTCATTGCCACTTCCCTCTTCACTTGCTTCTTCATCTTCTTCTTCACCTTGCTCATCATCCTCTTCTCCTTCTTCACTAGCTTCTTCATCAATGTTATCATCAACTTCTTCATTACCAACAACCTCATTATCACCCGGAACAACCCTAGATGCACTCGGAAATAGGACTTCCTTATCCGCCCAACTAGGCAAAGGACATGATGGGTCAAGTAGTCCTTGCCTAGCTAAGTGTAAGAGGGGTGGATATTGAGCTAAGTAAGCGTTTTTCCGATCCTCAAAGGCTTGCTTGTGCATTGCTTGCATGAGAAGAGTCAAATAATCATTTCTTGCTTCAACACCTTTCGGCTTGAACTCTTGGTACTCAAAAGGGTAAGGTGGTGTGATAATGGAAGAGGAGGGTATTTAAAGTTCACCCTTTTGTTGTTGGATAATATACTCGGCCTCTTTTGAAAGGGGAAGTAGATAATTGGTCCGGTGGACACTCAATCGGCAAATATTTGAAGGCAAAGTGAAAGAACTAGCCTCACTAGTGAGCCATCCATACTTGGTGTCAAGAGGGTTATGGGCAACCCACTTGTATTTGTGTATCATAGTATGCAAATCAACGGGATGACCACCTTCTTTTGCCTCATACTTGTTATCTTTGTTGAAGTTAGGATCAAAGTATTTAGCTAGGATAGTGACTAGGCCTCCATTCACAATAACGGTAGTGCCTTTATTCCCACAATCAATGTTGAGCCATCTATCCACCAATAGCCTTAGAAAGTTGAAAGGCTTGGTGTGTACTCTTCCAATGTTCAAAGCCGGCTCAAGAAGAACAAAATCGAGTTTGGTGAAATGGTTGGTGTCTTTTCTTGCATTGATGGTGCTCCCTACGACCTTGTGCCATACTCTTATGCCCGGATGGTGGACTAAAAGAGCACGACTCGCATGAAAGTCTTCAAATTTCCTTCCGGAAATCGCCTCCCAAAGAGGGTCGGGGTCATATTTGCCAACATTCTTAAAATAACTCGGCTCATCACTAAGACCCAAAGCTTCACCCAATTCCTTAAAGGAGATGCGCCTACTAACATTAGCTAGACGAAACTCGAGGTTCTCCATAGTCTCAACCTTGTTAACTTTCAAAGAACTCAAAAATTCTAAGGTAAGGGAGGGGTATGTCAATTCTTTTGATTCAAACAATTTCTCCAACCCCATGGCTTTGAAAAAGGCTCTAGTTTGCTCAAGGACACCCAATTTTTCTAAGGTATCTTCACATATAAACTTGGTGGATTGAAATGATTTTCTAGCAAACTTAGCAAAAGTGTCCCTATGGGTTTTGGAAATGAAAGTTACCTCCGGATAGTTTGCAAGTTGATCAATTTCCGGAGTAGTAGATGTTGTTGCACCCATGGGAGGTTGTTGTTGTTGTTGCACTTCCAAGTTTGGATTTGCTACCACCATAGCCAATGCTTTCTTTGCTTGAAGAGTCTTTTGCCTTAATGAAAGTGTCTTTGTCTTTGGTGCCTTTGCCTTTGTTACCTTTGTTGCTCCTTTAGTCCTTGCCATTGATGAATTAACCAAGAAAGAGTGAAAAATCTTAAATTTCTAGTGCACCCAAATCGATTTAAAGATGAAAGGCTTTGCCTTTATGAATTCAAAAATCGACTCAAAGGTTGAAGATTTTGTGCTTGGTTTTGATTTTTATTGAAAAAGGAGTGATTGATTTGTTATTAAAAGGATGTTTTGATTTGATTTTGGTGAATGTAGTTGAGGAATTTTGTTTTTGTGATGGAGAGGATGAGGGTTTTGAGGGTTTTGAGTAGTGTTATGAATGAAGGAATGAAGAAATGAATGTGGGAGGGGTTTTATAAAGCCCGAAAAATTCGAACTGCAGGGGCAATCCTTGCGGTTTCTACTCGGGACAGGCGGATTCTGCCTTTTCTGGGTTGGGAAAAACTCGCCTAAAGACGGGCGTCTTTAATGGAAGACGCTCGGATTTGCAAACACGGGACGGGCGTCTTCTGTAGAAGACGGGCGGATTTCAGTCCAGTAATTTTTCTTGTTTTCCTCAGCCAAGAAGACGGGCGTCTTCCTTTCAGGACGGGCGGCTTTTTTAAGACGGGCGGATTTGGATGTAGGACGCCCGGATTCGGTGAAAGTCAAAATTTCAAAACTTCAGCTCATTTCAGGACGTGCGTCTTCTACACAACACGCCCGGATTGCTTGAAAACGGGCGGATTCTCCTGAATCCGCTCGTATTAGACCCCTTTGTACCCGGATTTAGTTCCATCCGTGTACAACGCATATCCCTTGTCATTTTTCCATTCTTCTTCATATCTTGTATTCTTCATTGTGGGGGCACTACTAAGGCATGGATAGCCTAGGCAATTGTCATCCCCACACTAAGCTAAAGCACTACACATTAATTGAAATTATTAATCCCTCCCTCACTTCTCTCAAACATGATAATTATCTTGATCAAAGTATAGAAATCCAAAAATAAAAAAAATGCAATACAAGAATTGAAATGCAAGTTAGGGAGTTAGAAATATTTACAAATGGTGGTTTAGGGAGGACTCCACCAAACTCTCATTCTTGATGAGATGTCAAGGGGGCATGTTCAAGGTGTTGTTGATGTTGCTCAACACCTTGAAGAAATAATCAAAAGCTTGTTCATTATCATGGTAGAGGTCTTCAATAGACCTTGGCCCTTGTTGTCGGTCTTGATCGATGGCATTACCAATGTAGGGATTAAAAATCCCTTCAAATTCGTCGTCCCAAAGATCACAAACTTCATTAAGTTGATCATTGAAAATCTCTTGATTTGATGGAGACAACTTTCCCATTTCCTTTTATTGGCCAATGAGGCCATCTTCTTCTTCTTTGCTTGATTTTGGTGAGCTTTGCAAGCTCTCCTTGTCACAATTCACTTGCTCTTTGAATAGAGCATCTTCAATTTTCTTCTTCCATTAGAGTTCCGACTTCTTCCTTTCATCCTTCCGACTATAATGATCGATCATAAAACACGGTTCATGTAAACGAGGAGCTCTCATAGTCTTGTCAAGATTAAAAGTTATACTCTCATCTCCCACTTCTAGAGTGAGCTCACCATGTTTTACATCAATCACCGCACCCGCGGTGTGTAAGAAGGGTCTTCCAAGAATGATTGGAATGTTGGAGTCTTCCTCTATATCAACAATGACAAAGTCCACCGGGATGAAAAACTTCCCAATTCGCACGGGGACATCTTCCCATATCCCTAATGGTGTCTTCGTCGATCTATCGGCCATTTGGAGTGTGATATTGGTGCATTTAAGCTCTCCCATCCCCAACCTTTTACTTACCGAGTACGGCATAACACTCACACTAGCCCCTAGATCACATAAGGCTTTGTTGATCGTGGTGTCGCCAATGGTACACGGTATTGAGAAGCTTCCCGGATCCTTTAGTTTTGGAGGTGAACTCCCTTGAAGTATTGCACTACTCACCTTAGTGAAGGCGATAGTCTCAAGTTTCCGGATCGACTTCTTCTTTGTGAGGATGTCTTTCATGTATTTCGCATAGGCCGGCACGTGATTGATTAATTCCGTGAAAGGAATTGAGACTTCCAAATTCTTCACAATTTCTATAAACTTTCCAAGTTGGTCATCAAATTTGGGCTTGGCTTGACGACTTGGAAAAGGAAGTCTAATCACAATGGGCTCCTTCTCCTTGACCTTATCTTCATTTTTCTTTGAAATTTCTTCTTTTGATGATTCTCCATCTTTGGAGTTTTGTACAATTTCTTCCTTATCACTAGCTTCCACAACTTCATCCTCAACTTGCTTCTTTGGTTCTTCATACCTTGTACCACTCCTCAAGTGAATGACACTAACCGTTTCATGTCTTGGGGGATTACTTTGAGGTGGTAATTGCCCCTTTTGTCTTTGTGAGTTTGAAGATGCTAGTTGAGTCAATTGTGTTTCCAACATCTTGGTGTGAGCTAGAATGTTGTTGATGGTGGTTTCCTTTGCTTGACTATCTTTTTGCATTTGGGTGAAAAACTCTTGTTGATTCTTTTGCATTTGGAGGACCGCTTTTTTAACATCAAAACCTTGGTCATTTTGGTGATTGTATGGATTTTGATTTTGGTAACCTTGGTTTTGGTTGTAAAAGGGTCTTTGATTTTGGTTTCTCATGGGAGGTGGAGTGTAAGTTGTTTGAGGATTTTGAACATTTTGGCTTTTGTATGAGAGATTTGGGTGAAACTTGGTGTTTTCATTGTAATAATTGGAATAAGGGGTACCACTCTTGTATACATGGAAAGCATTTACTTGTTCATTTGTTCCTCTACATTCACTTTGGTCATGTCCCAAAGTTCCACAATTCTCACATATCCCACTTGGGATTGATGAGGATGCCGTCATGGCATTAACATGATGCTTTGGTGATTTTGAGGCTTCTTCAAGTCTAGCCATAGCTTTTTCAAACTTCAAATTGATTGTGTCAATGTGGGCACTAAGTTGAGCACCCAATTGAGTAACGGAGTCCACTTCATGCCTTCCTCCTCTAGTAGCCTTGCGAGGTCTACTATATTGTGAGTTATGGACTGCCATTTCCTCAATCTTGTTCCATGTTTGATTGTCATCAACTTCGGTGAACATTCCATTTGATCTCATGTTGAGAATGTTTCTTAAATCTTCATATAAACCGTTCCAAAATTGTTGTACCAAGAACCATTCGCTAAGTCCATGGTGAGGACATCAGCGACAAATTCCCTTAAACCGCTCCCAAGCTTCATACAAAGATTCTTCATCCCTTTGCTTAAAACCCGTAATTTGAGCTCTTAGCATGTTAGTCTTTTCCGGTGGGTAGAACTTTTTGTAGAAAGCTTGAGCCAACTTCTTCCAAGAATCTATTCCGAGAGTGGCCTTATCAAGGCCCTTCAACCATTGTTTCACGGTGCCAATTAGAGAAAAAGGAAATAAGACCCATCGAATTTGGTCTTAAGTCACACCGGTTTGAGAAATCGCATCACAATAGTCACAAAAGTTTTCCATATGAGAATGAGGGTCTTCACTAGGCATCCCCCCAAATTGGCTCCTTTCGACTAATTGGATAAAGGCGGATTTGACAATAAAATTTCCGGTTAGATGTTGTGGTGTGGGAGTACCATTGGGTAGGTTCTCCTCGGTGGGTACGGAATGTGATGAAAATTTAGGCATTGTAGGTTGATTTTGTGGGGTATTTTGTAATGGGTTCTCCTCACCTTCTCTTGCAAAAGGGTTGATGAACTCAATAGTTGGTTGAACAACCTCACTAATACCTCTCGAATTCCTCCTAGCAAATCTCCTATTGTTTGTCAAGGTTCTTTCAATTTCACGGTCAAAAGGTAACAAATCACCTTGTGACCTTCTAGACATGCAAAATATCAAACAACTCGAAAACAATTAGAACAAACCTTGAGGAGTTTTACTTCCCTAAGGTAAAGAAAGACACAACTAATAACAATAAAAGAAAATCTAAATCAAGTAAACACCGTCCCCGGCAACGGCGCCATTTTTTATCGGTCCGTTTCGTGTTAACAATTAAATAGATGTGTTGTTGGGTCACGTCCGCATCAAAACACAATTTATAGCTTCACAAACAACTCTACAATTAGTAAAGAGGCAAGTAAAGGTCGGATCTCAAGGGACGGGAATTGAGATGAGATTTCTATTGAAACTAGTGGTGTCTTAGGGGTGTCACAATTTGGGTTGATGTAGAAGGTCACTAAACTAAATAGCAATGGAAATAAACAAGCAAGATGAATTGAAAGGGTTGTAAACAATTGATAAAAAGCACTAGGGTGTCATGGGGTCATAGGGGATTCATGGGAATTGATCATACAAACATGTTCTCAAATTATAAGCAAGCAATTATTGTTGTGATGGATTGAGTTGGGTTATATCTTACAATCCTAGGAAAGTTTGGGTCCCGAAGCCGAATCAATTAGATTGTACAACACCTACAAGTCGACTTAGTCTTCCCTACTCAACAACATGCATGGTCTAATGAGACTCGAGTTGGTTTATGTCTTACAAGTCTCATTGAAAAGATAGGTGATGGGTAAAAAATGCAAGGATTCATAGGCTCACATTTCATCAAACATAACATGTGCATGAGTTGAGATCAAAACAAGCAAGCAAATAAACCATGAAAGCATATTAATTTAAGCATGAATCATTCCCCATTTTGGTTTCCCCTAATCACCCATTAACCCTAACTAAGATACTACTCACTCATAATCATGTTGATCATGCTAGCAAGGTTGTCAATCATGCCAACAAAAGGAAACATGATGAATAAATGAAAGTAATTAACAATAATTAAAGAGGGATTAAGAGAATTATACCTACAAATGATTCCAATAATAAAGCAAAGATAAAAGAAGTACTTGATGCTTGATTGAGAGGTTGTCAATCTCCCAATAATAACCCAAATAATCTTCAATTACACTTTTTAGATTGAGCAGGGAGGAGCCGGTATTTTTCGAAGGAAGGGCTTCTTTCTTTGTAGCTTGGAGAAGACGAAATTATGTTGTACAGGAATCCGTGCGTTTTGGAGTTGGGACGGGCGGATTCTGGCGGTGGAACACGGGCGTCTTCAGGTGAATCCGGGCGGATTCTGGTGGCTGCAAACCCGAGCGTCTTAAGGAGAAAACGCACGGATTGTGCTTGTGGAGGACGGGCGGATTGTGGAGAAACCGCACGGATTGTACCTCAGCAACATTTCTTCTTCTATTCTTCCCTTTTCTTCATAAATTCCTTGGGGATTTCCTTGAGGACTCAAGGATCCTTTCTCAACATTGCTCATCTACTATAATATGTACAAAGGCCTTCTAATCTTGTCTCTCCTTGATGCTTGGTCATTGAATACGATCAATTTAGTCTCGTTTTGCCATGAAAATTCAAGATTTGCACTCCTTTCCTACCAAGGGATCAAAATCTCAAAGAATATGCAAAACAAAGAACTAAAGACAATAAATGACCCAAATATGCACTAAAAAGCATGGGAACAAGGCTAATTCGGGGGCTAAATATGCGCTAATTATGGTCACATCACTGGTCCACACATATCGGTAATGATTGGCTGACTAGAGTTTGACATTACTGTCGTGCGACGGTGATGATCAGTTGATCCCCTTAGGTCATACCTATAGGGAAATATTCTTAATTGATTATTTAATTAATCGTATGTCGATACGAGTTAATTGCTTAAAATTGACGGATGATTTTGTGAGTAAGATTAACGTGTCTTATTATAATTCGATTAAATTGGATACGGTCTAAGTAATCGAATTGTTTATTACTTAGATAAAAAACTATTGTTTACGAAACAATTGAAATAGAAATTGAATGAATAATTTATTATGAATACAAGACGTTGTAATTTATAATTTAATAAACCGTTTTGGTACAAGTAGTTACGAATTACTAGTCAATATTGTATATGACATATTTTTATGAGTATGTTGATTTTTATTATGTTAAAAATACATTACAATTTCACATGTCAAGTAACATGTCACATATGTCACAATTGACAAATGACAAAATAAAATGGACTACCCATTTTATCTTATATGTATCGAAATAAGGGAAGGGTTAGGATTAATATTGTGTTTTTTATTTTAAATAGGAACATGAATATTAACCCTAACGACTAGCCTTGCATGCCTATCTTCTTGGGTAGAAAAACAAGCTCATGCATAGGGCACCCTTCCCCTCACCACCGGTTTTTCCAAGAGGAAATATAGAGTTTTTCTATAATTTTCATTCACTTCTTCAACTCATTTTTCTAGTGTAAGAAAAAGAAATATTGTCTCTACCATTTTTTGGAAAACTTAGAGAAATAAAAACTCACATATCTCTCCTCTTGGCCGAAATTTTCAAGAGGAAATACACAATATTTTTGTGTCAATTTTATAGTAAGACTTATATTATTTCTAGTACAAAATAATATTAGTTATTAAGAGGTTTCCTTGGGTATTCACTTTTGGGAGAGCTTCTAATTTGGACCTTTGTTCATCCATTTTAAGGAAAGCTCAAGAACTAACAAATAGGTGAATTTGTTGGTGCCCTTAATCCGAAATCATATAGTAAGATTGATGATTTCTTCTCTTATCTTATTTATGTTTGCATGCATAAGATCTAGGATTTATTTTATGACTAAATAAGTTTGAACATATATGAATATGTAAATTAATGAGATTAATGAATTCTAACAAGCGGTATCATGAGCCTTAGGTTGTTTGCATGCAAATCGGTTTATAGTTTTTCCGAGTTATATGATTAACATACAAAACTAATTAATTTTGTTTTATGAAGATATACCTAAAAATAACCTTGCATGTTAAAAGTTTCTGGTCCTAAGTGATTTTAGGACATTTTGGTTTATTTATGAATTTTATTGTTTATTTTATATAATATTGGCATTAAAATGTGATTTTTATGATAAAAATGTCATTTTTGGACGAAAAATAGCTAAACTTCGATTTTTTCAGTGGTTTATGAATATGTTTTCACATATATTATCTACTGATGGCCTGTAAATTTTCATGATAAAATGAGTTGTATTGCTCGAAATATGGATTTTTCTGGGTAAATAGGTTAATATGAGTTATATTTCGAATCTGGTCATGGAAATTTAGTATGTTGTCTCATGCAATTTTACAAGATGTGTTTAAAATATTTGGCTATAATGAAGTCTTTATGCATGATTTATGAATTTTTGATGAAAAATCACATAAATGGTGACTATAATTGGTAATAATGCTAAAACATACTTCATGACTAAGGAAAAACGTCACATGTTGCATTTTATCATATATTTCAGATCTAAAAGTGAAAAGTTGATGAATATAATTTTTCTCATTTTTTTTATGGTCATAATTCTTAAAACCGATAAACCGCAACATTGTTTTTCTCGATAAATTTTTAACCTAAGTTTTGAACATTATGAGTGTCATGGTAATTTTTCCAGAATGTTCATAAGTTTAAATTTCAAATTTCAAATTTATTTGAAATTTTTATAATTTAATTTGAAGTTTATAGCATAATTTTGTATTTTAGGTCCATTTATGAACAATATTAAGAAATCAAGGTTAATTATTGTCAAAATGTTAGTGAAGACTAATTTTGAGTCCTAAGATGGTTAGGGTAATTAACTTGTACATAAATATGAATTTATGTAATTATTGTGATTTTAAAAGGTTAAATCACGCAAATCTGTAAAAACTAATTAATATACGATATTGGCTCTTAAAAGGCGATTTAGCATAAAATCTAACATGTTCATACATATTATAATGCTGCATTTTATTTATGATTGTCATATCTTAATTTTATGTAATTTTTGTATTATGTAATTTTACTTAGTATGGCCTTAGTTTTAATTGATATTACCCGAAATGTATGAGAATATCGATTCGGTTGTAATTATTGTGATCTCGTATCACCGTTTTGTAATTTAATAGATTTATTTTTATTTTAATTAAAAATGTATAATAGGAAATTATGTAATTCATTTTGTAATTTATTTATTCCGGCGTACCTTGAAGACGGTGCCACTCGAGAAGGTGATCCATAAAAGAAAGTGTTTCCTTGAAATGCGTGCCAAGACCAAAGTTCAAGGGAGCAAAGGAGTTGGTTTCCGAATTTGTAATAGTTTATTAGCTAGTCTTAGGGCCATCGTGTCTTGACCTAGGTCTGACCTAGGATGGGTGGCTACTTTTGGGACCACCGTGGCTCAAGGGAGACTACGATGGTGGCCGCTAGTGGTTTGTGGTAGCCGCTAGTGGTGCGTGGTGGCGGGTTAATGCTATTGTGAGTTGTTGGTGTTGTTGTTGATGTCGTGTGGCAAGCGTGGGTTAGACTGGTGGTTGGGCTAGGTTTGGGTGAAAGGAGGTGGAGGCTCACGGTGTGTGTAAGGGTGGTGGTTATCAGGGCTGTGACATAGGTTAGACGGGGCTCTTTTGGGGTGGTGTGTAACATGGGTTAGACCGTGCTTGGCTAGAAGCTTTTGCGAGTTTGGAATTCAGGTTTTGAACACGGTTTGGATGAGTTTGGCTGATTAATTTGGGGTTTGTTTAAAGACAGTTTTGTATTATTAATTTGTAATACCACGGTTTTCCAAGTCTGTTACTCGGCCGAATATGGCTTACTCGGCCGAGTAAGTGTGTCGTGTGTTTTTGGACAGTTTACTGCCCAGGAATACTCGGCCGAGTATGGGAATACTCAACCGAGTAGAGGATACTCGTCCGAGTATACTCTATACTCGACCGAGTATCCGGTCTGACGGGTGTTATTTCCGCAGTTTGATTTAGAAAGGATTAGAGTTATATAAAACGAGATTTACAATTTTTAATCATTTTAACAAAACCTAAACAGTATAACGTAACTCTAATCCTCTCCAAATATCTCTCTTAAGTGCGTGGATCATCGGGAGTCTAGTTCATCTTTCCTTGCGTCGATTGTGTCGGTAGGCCTCTGATTTCATGAGTTTCATTACTTTGTCTTTTAGGGTTTTGCCCTAATTTGTCATTTGGGGGAAAGGGGTTTTTGCATGTGGTAATTGGAATTATGTGATTGTTGTTAGGTGGAGACTTTATAGAGGAGCCGTTTTTAGCTTGTTGATTGTCTCATTGCAAGTTGTTAAGGTAGGGTTTCCCTACTCGGTTTACTGTTAATTGATTTAAGATTATATTGTGATTGTTGTACGATTGATATTGTGATTATCTGCTGATTGTTGAATTGGAGTTGGGTGTTGGAGTTGTGATGGTGGATGGTGATGTTCGCGAGGTGCGTCCTCGGCTGAGTGGAGTCACTTACGGGAGTGGCTTCACGCCATAGTTTCGCCCTCTGTGGAACCCGCCACTAGAGGGGGTGTGCACATTAATGAATAGGGTTATCGGTCGTTGATGAACGGAGCTTAGGTGGGTATGGCTGCGGTCCCCCACTGGGAGGGCTACACACTTTAGTACGTAGTCAGTTACTTGATGTGATTGGGAGTTGGAGGTGGATGATGATCAGCGGATATCTTATCGTACTTGTCTTGTTTTGATTATGCAGTAAACTGACCCCGTTGTTGTTTTGTAAAATATGTGGTGATCCATTCAGAGATAGTGAGCATATTGTGATAAGTGATAATGAGTACTAGCTATGGGGACGAGATGGGGAGTCATCACTCGAGACTAGCTTCCGCTGTCATGAGATTTATCTTTCAGTTTAGTTGTTGAACATTAGTAATCTTTATTTTGGATTTGGTTTTTGGAACATGTAATCATTAACTATTCAAACTTTAATAAATGTTGTTTTGGAATGGTAACTATGATATACTAACCTCGGGCACCGAGATGGTGACGGTCTCTCATGCTAGGGTGGTCCTGGCAAGGCTCCTTGGTATATGGGGGTGTCACAAAGTGGTATCAGAGCGACGATTCTGGAACCTAAAACCAATGAACCCAATGAAAATAGGGAGTCTAAATAAAATGAACCCGGGGAGAGTTGATTGGAGCTATCGCAAAGACTTGGGAGACGTCCCGAAGTCGAATTGAGGCCCTTATAATTTCTAGCCGATCAACATGGGGTGTCTTGGGAATCGTATGTGTTTAAAGTAATGTGTGTTGTATTTCTAGCTGTAATTTTTGTGAAGTTGTTAGATGAAATGAGAATGTAATGTGTGTTGTACTTGTACCTTTAAGTATATGTTGGATGAAGTATATTTTTGGCTTGAATGGAAGTGATTGGAGTATATGTAATATGATGTGCGGTATTTCTATATGATCATGATGATGTTAATATTTGGGTTGTTGGTAGTAGAATGTGATTAAGGTCATGCATCTCTATATATTGAGCTGTTATTGTTTGCCTTATTCATGTTCTAGTTGTTCTGTTTAGAAAATTTAATTTGTATGAAGATCGATTACGGAAGGGCTGTCTTAAAACTGTCATAAGTCGAGTTATAAAAATGATACTGCTGTGATTCTAAATTTAGGTGATAGCTTGTCTTCTTACGATTCTAACGATAGGTCACATGCCCAAAATGACTAAGTAACGAGTGAGATATGACTGTTTTACGAAAACTGAACGTTGTTGAGAACTGTGTCGGTACTCGACCGAGTAGGCCATACTCGGCCGAGTATCTTTCATACTTGACGGAGTAATCCATATTCGGCCGATTTATCTTTCTATGATAATTCTTTGCAGCTTCTGGATCGTGGACTTGGACGAGTAGTCTCATTACTCGTCCGAGTGTCCTGTACTCGGCCGAGTACGTCATGCACTCGACCGAGTACCCCTTTGGGCGGTTGTTTTGAGTCGACGGCTACGTTCTAACATATGTTTTGAGCTGTAGGTTATGTGCACACATATGTTTTAGGTCTTAAATCATTCTTTTATATATGTGACGGTCTTGATACGTAAGTTACCAGATGCTATGTTGTGGAAAATGCCGGCTTATGAGGGGTATGTGTTGGGTAGGGAGGACATGAGTTATACGTGTTTGTGAGGGATAGTGGAAGAAGGAAAGGAAAGATTGATGACCTCATCGAGGCAGGGGGCATGTTTTGTGAGATGTAGTGAGTGATATAGTCGCGTGTTGAGTAATATACAAGTAAGTGTATATGGGCAAGGGTGATGTAAGTGTAAAGAAACGTGAGAATGCAAAGATTGAGATGAGGAGTGCGAATAGTGGCAAATTGGGATGTTTAAGGATTTATGTAAGGAGACGGTTAGGATTGTGTTGGTTAAGGACATATGTGGCGGAAGGTCGTTATATAGGGATGGAAACGAATGGTGTATAGTGAGATTGAGTTATGCCGCGATGTGTAGGTAGTGGTCGAGCTTGGGGAATATGGAGTATCAATAGGTGAGCCTAGTGTGTAATTCTTTGGGTAATTAACGGTATGAGGTGAAATTTTGATTCCTAGGGATACGAAAGGGAGACACAACTAATTGAAGAATAACCGTTAGTTGTATGGACTTGATGGTGACAAGTGTGAGTGAGTAGTATAATGAGAGATGATTAGTGATAAGAAAGAATGAGAAGATATTAATATGAATGAATGGGATTTGAGTGGTGGAGCAACAAGAAGGTAACCGAATTACTAAAGAGTTAGGTAGAAGAAGGAAGGAGGTGAATTTATTAATTGGTATTATTAGATGGAAGTAAGCTGAGAGAACGTTGACCAAAGTTATGGAACATGAAAGTAAGGAATCATGGAAATGTACGATAGCATCATGAGAGGGTGTGAGTTAATGGTTATATAGGAGTTTAGGACGATATGTTACCGTGAGTTTCGAGGTATTAAGGGAATAAGAAGCTGGTAGAGTGTTTGCACGATATGACGTTTTGGTGGAGAGTTAGGTGACGATACAATTAAGGATAGAATTGGAAAAAATGTGGAGGTAAATTTTGTCGATGGAATTGATGTTCGTTTTTTGGGATGATAGTCAAAGAGACGAAACTGATTGTTATATGAAGAAGTGATAGTAAGAGATTAGTTGCATGAAAGATGGTGGTTGATACCCGTCGTGAGGTGTCGAAAATAATATTTATAATCTCCAACTACAACTATAGCTAGCGGCAGTCGGGTCGAACCACAGAGAGGCAGACGTAATTTCTAGTTTTTTAAATTCGGTCTAAGGTAACAAAAGGTGGGGGTTTGGTTTGGTTTGGTCTATAGCTAATAACAATAAAAGAAAAGTAAACTAATGAAATATATAAAATCAAGTATAAAAAGAGGTACTAGGATGGTCGATTCGTTATAGTTTCTGGCGCAAGATACTAAACAGTCCAAATCGAACACATGTGAGGCGGGAAACAAGAGGTCCTCTCGGTCCACTCTTAACAGATAGCATCTTTCGATCTCGCTATAAGTCCCTAATATCACTAATACTGACTCTCGTCCTGAAAAGTGGCTAATAATCTAAACTTTACCTATCTTTCGATCTCAACGCAGTTTAGTCATTTCAATTGGTGATCTAACAACTTTCCCTATCTTTCGATCTAATGGGTCAGTCATAAATTAAGCATCTAACTGGTCGCATGCATTCGATTCGTTAAATACAACATTAAAATCAATTAAAACGAAAGGTAACCTCACGTGGTCAGTCGATCGACCAGGTATGGCAGTCGATCGACTGACACGCGATTTCAGTCCAAATTAATACTACACCGCCTACGCTATAATTCCCCTACATCCTAGCACAATTAATTTAGCTACTCATGCTAAGGGTGATAACAACAATAAAACTAACAAAATAAACAGAAGAATTCATTCTTAAAGTAGTAGAACAAACAATTAACATAAAGCGATAAAACGGTGTCAGGAACCTAACTAGCAATTCTATACTAATAACGAATAAAGATGAACTGAAAGTAGAACGGAAGGAATACCAAAAATTGCAGAAGAACAGTAACGGAATGATTAGAAGTATGAATGAAAATCCAATGCGAAAATAATATCCCGAACCCTAATTATTAAAGCTAATGAAAACTCAATGTAAAACTGATGAATTTCTGAATAAAAACTAGATAGATGTATCTGATGTTCTAGGTTACGTTATATAGCAAACATACGTAACACTTATTATCAAAACCTAAACATAATGGGCTTCAAGTTCCTCGATCTTTTAATTCTCGTCTGGTCGATCGACTGCTCTTCAGTGTACAGTAGCTTCTGGATCCCGTGAGTTGGTCGATCGACTTAAGGTAGTGGTCGATCGACTGCTTTAGCTGGTGATCCGCTTCTTTAATCTCGTGGACTTGTCTTTTGGGCCTTGAAATGCGCAGCAAGCTCGTTCCTCGGGTGAATACTTCACGTCATATGCAATGCATGATACTCGGGGATGGATTTAGCTTGATTTCCGTCGAATTCTTCACATTTCTGCAATAAAGCACAAAAACACGAAAGTAGACGGAAATGGGGGAAAATGTAGCTTAAACTAACAAATGAGCTCTGAAATGCGTGTAAAATGGGATGTAAAACATCATATAAAAGACACGCATCAAACTTCCCCAAACCAAACCCTTGCTTGTCCCCAAGCAAGAACTAGACTTGATCTAATGACCTAATGGAACGAGTTCAATCTCAGAGCGAAATGCAACATGTAAAGCCTAAACCAATTTAATGCACAACCAACAATCAATTAGCAAATGAATCATGCAAACGAGTTATGTAGTCGTTAAAAACTGCTGAACCGTCAACTGTAGAGACTTATCAAATTGGACTCTCATGGGTCGCTCATATCACTCAAATAAGCACAGGTGAATATATGTAAAAATAGAAAGAATTCATTTGTAGTGACACTCACCTAACTATGACCTATAAGAACATGCCTGCAATATAATATGAAAGCAATCTCTATGACCGTACATACGCATTCCAACCAACAAGAGACCATAACACATGCCGAGGTATATATGTGGATATGTGAGGTATGGATAAGAAGAGGCAAAACATTTATGGAAAAGCGGAGGTACAGGTGATCAAGCTAGTACCGAAACAGAACCATATGGGAACATCCAACTTCATACTCAAAAATAAATGAAACGGTGCTATAGCAAGCACAAATCTCACAATCTCCAGGTATAAAGGTAATCAACTAACTCCCCATAAGATAAGAATAAAACATGGGAGCAAAAAATCGCCAAAAGATAAGGATTTGAATTATGCGAATTTGATTTCTTTTTCTCGAACCTCAGTCGATCGACCTATGATGCCAGTCGATCGACCGCTTCAACAGTACAGAACCTCTTTTTTCTTTCTTTTTTCGAATAATTTCTTTTTCACTTCTTTTCTTTTATTTTTAACTTTCGTTTCTTTCCTTCCTTTCTTTTCATTCTCCCAACTAAATCTCAATAACAGCATTTACTACCAAAAACTAAGTAACAATCCCAAGGACACGGACTACTAGCTTGACAAAGGACAGGCTATATGTAGGATGTAGTAATGGGACAAAAAGGCTATTTTTTGGCAGTGTGGGGTTCATGGGCAAAACGAATAAAGGGAAACCTCTACCACATGTGTCAACAAACCACAAACCGAATGCATACAGGTATTAAGCAGATTAAGTTCATATTTATGCAAATTGATATGACATGTCTTATAAGGAGTACTACTCACATTCCTAAATAAACCGGTCATAGATGTCACCAGTTATAGGCTCTAAATCTCAGAAATATGATGTAGTTTGCCAATTTTCAAAGTCAAGTCTCAAGTTCAGCAAATAATTAACGAAAACTCGTGGATATGCACTTATACGATTCTACTAATAACATGTTAATCAAGCTAGGCTTAGGCAAAACAAATGCAAATTCAATATCATCCTTGAAATACTACCGTTCCGACTCGACCTATATGCTAAAATAAACATGCATTTTATTTGAAATTTTTGAAATTTTTTGAAATTTTTTTTGAATTTTTTTGAATATAAGAATGAAATAAACAATGCAAAACAAAATGTAAACGTGAATGCAAGCAAATGATATGCGACGCAAAACCCTTCCCCAAACCAAATCGCACAATGTCCCCATTGTGCAAAATCATGTAATGAAGAAAAGAGAAATGGGAATTTGCGGGAAAATAAACAAATAAAAATGACATGAAGTGGAAATCGGGAACTTACAAGACTTTAAGCGCAGCAAAGGAAACCTCCCCAAACCAGCGTGAGCTAGGAGGTTTCGATGAGCAGCTGATGCTACTAATAAGTACCTGAAAAGACAAACAAAGTACCACGCATAAAATCGAGAAAGACAATAATGAAGCGGTATTATGTGCAAAATTGAGAAAAATAGAAGAAATAAATAATGACGGAAGATAAAGTGGAGTAGAAAACTCCCTCAATTCCGCAAATCGACCAAACATAGCAGGAGAGAGGTCGTAAAAACAGTACAAGCGGTGAATGATGTAGTAGGTCGATCGACCACATAACTCGATCGATCGATCGAGGTGAAAGGAACAAGAGCTCCTGGAACTGCAGATCGATCGATCGACCACTCAGCCGATCGATCGATGAAAAATCTCTTTATTACTTCTTATTTCTTCGTATTTGCTCAATTACTTGAGCTAAAGATGTCTAAAAACCTGCAAGTGCACAATAATACGCGCCCAAAATTGCGCAAAACCCAAAATAAAGTCTCAAACGCATAAAATCCTAAGCAAGCAAAATAAAATGCGAAGTTTCGCTCACACAAAAGCAATAAAAAGTGTTTAACAAAAGCAAATAAAAAGTTTGGAAATCATGTGATCAACTAGTAGTTGATCAAGAACGGCCACGAAATGGCCCACTTCGTCGGCTTCTGGCTACTAGAGGTAGCCTCAACGGTGCTTATCTTATCAGCTGCGCCCTTCTTGGCTTCCACGTCCATATGGCTGGGCAAAAACAATAGAATTCTTGCCCACTTTAAAAGTCAAGGTTCCTAGACCGACATCTATGACTGCACCAGCAGTGTGCAGAAATGGCCTACCCAAAATAATGGGAATGTGGGCATCCTCAGGCATGTCAAGTACAACGAAGTCGACGGGGAAGAAAAAGTTCCCTATTTGGACGGGGATGTCCTCTAAGACTCCTATTGGCTGGACCGCAGATCGTTCAGCCATCTGTACTGTCATATCTGTCACTGCGAACCTAGTCAATTTGAGCTTCCTAGCTAGACTCAAAGGCATGACGCTTATACTAGCTCCTAAGTCACATAATGCCTTCTCAATAGAGAAGGTACCTATATTGCAAGGAACAGAAAAGCTACCCGGGTCCTCTAGCTTATGGGGTGCAGTATGAGACAAATAAGAGCATGACTCTTTGGTTTATGCGACAGTATGCACATTTTCAAGTGACTTTTTCTTAGACAAGAGTTGTTTCATGAATTTAGTGTAGACAGGCACTTGATTGACCAACTCAAGGAAAGGAACTTGTACATTCAAACTACGAATAACCTTTTCAAATTTATTGAAAGATACATGTTCCTTTGTCGGCACTAGTCTCTCTGGATATGGGGCTGAGAGAAGTACCTTAGCCCTCTCTTCTAAGTCTCGCATGCCGGCATCCGTGGACTTAGGCTGAAAGTCCACCACCTTCTCCCTATTGAAGCTTGAACCCTCCTCAGACCGTCTCAAATGTGAGCCATTGACCGACATTGAGTCGAACTTTGGAATCGGGACGGACCCATCAGCACTCGGGTCCTGCCCCAATACTTTCGGAGTTGTCGAACCCCGGAACAAATGGTCTCTTAAATTATCGGGCATTGAAGGACGAAATTTCTCAATATCAGCAGGGGTCTTAGTCGATCGACCACCTTGCTCAGTCGATCGACTGAGATGTACAGTTCCAGAAGCTCCTGTAACCCGCATATCAGTCGATCGACCGGGTATATCAGTCGATCGACTGATATACCTGGTAGACGCCTTGTTCTTGTCATTTTTCGTTAAAGCTTTCCTTTGACTCGGTTTCGCCTCATTCTTTTCAGGGGCATCCTCGACCATAGCAGGCCCCTCTAGGGTAGACCCACTCCTCAAAGTAAAGGCATTCAGGGTCTCTTTCTGGTCAGTTTGAGTGGGTAAGTGTCCGGGAGCTCGAGTGGTACTCTTACTAGCCAATTGAGCAATTTGGCTCTCTAGTAGCTTCATCCCGGCCTCTCTAGCTTGGGACTCCTTCAAAGAAGAAGCTCTTAAACTCAAAGCAAAATCAGAACCATGGGATTGTTGTTCTTTCTTTGCGGCACATAAGGAGGTTTTGGTATTGTTGTTGCTTATGATGAGGGGGCACATAAGCTTCTTCTTGCTTCTTTGTTGTGGATGTTGAGTCGGATTCAGAACATTCTGGCTACTCCACCTCAAGTCGGGGTGGACATTCGGCTCATAGTACGTGTTTGTCTGCCTATAGTGTTGAAAGGCAGCACAAGACTCAAAGGGAACAGAACAATTTTCTGAGACATGCCCCTCAGCTCCACATCTTGTACAGACGAAAGGACCATCTGAAACAGCGTTAACATGGTACATCCCTCCTTTAGAAGCTCCTCCCAACTCATATTTGTCAAACCTTGCAGTGAGAGCTTCTAGTGCAGCAACAGAGGAAGATTCAGCAGCTCTCCTCTGGTTTCCTCTCGAATTCCCATATTCACCCTTATGAGTGGCCAAATCATCGATGATTTTCTACCCCTTAGTCTCTCCCATGTTCTCAGCAAATCGGCCATTGGCTGCAGCATCCAAAATAGCCCTCTGATCGTCATACAACCCATTATAGAACTGGTTGCAAAGACTCCATTTTTCGAACCCATGGTGCGGTATGGTTCGCACCAGTTTCTTGAAACGGACTCATGCTTCATGAAAGTTCTCATCAGGCCCTTGTTTAAAGCTCGTGATCTGAGCTCTAATGGTATTCGTCTTTGAGGCAGAGAAGTACTTTTTATAGAATGCCAGGGCTAAGGAATTCCAGTCGGTGATCCCATGAGCGGCTCGGTCCAGATCTCTATACCACTCCCTTGCAGCATCACGAAGGGAGAAAATGAACATGGTCTCCTTGATCTGATCTTGGGTCACACCCGCCGGCGGGGGTATAGAGGAGCAATCATCAATAAAAATCTCCATGTGCTTGGCTGCATCTTCATTTGCAGCTCCCCCGAACTGGTTTCTCTCAACCAGGTTAATATAGGAAGGCTTTGGCTCGAATTTTCTCGCCTCCCCAGGTAGTTCGAATTCTTTGTAGAGATTCGCAACTGTAGGCTCTGAGTGACTAGCAATGGTTGCTTCTTCAGCCATGACTGGGATTTCCGGAGAAGTAACCGTCTCAGCTGAAGAAATTGAAGCAGGAGATGTAGGTGGATCTCCTTCGAACAGAGCGTTCTCGTGGTAGCTTGACAGAGTACTCAGCTCTTCCTCTGTCGGTAATACCCTTTGTGATCGTCTCAACTCGCGCAAGGATTTCTCGATCTCAGGATTTAATGGTACTAGTTCACCACCCTATGACCTGCGCATAAGAGGAAACTACAAAAAGAATATAAGAAAAGTTTAAGGAACGGAAGTCCCTTAAACTAAAGAAAGATTAAATAGAAACAACTAAAAATTAGAACAATTGCCTCCCCGGCAACGGCGCCAAAATTTGATACCCGTCGTGAGGTGTCAAAAATAATATTTATAATCTCCAACTACAACTATAGCTAGCGGCAGTCGGGTCGAACCACAGAGAGGCAGACGTAATTTCTAGTTGTTTAAATTCGGTCTAAGGTAACAAAAGGTGGGGGTTTGATTTGGTTTGGTCTATAGCTAATAACAATAAAAGAAAAGCAAACTAATGAAATATATAAAATCAAGTATAAAAAGAGGTACTAGGATGGTCGGTTCATTATAGTTTCAGCGGCAGCATACTAAACAGGTCCAAATCGAACACATGTGAGTCGGGAAACAAGAGGTCCTCTCGGTCCACTCTTAACAGATAGCATCTTTCGATCTCGCTATAAGTCCCTAATATCACTAATACTGACTCTCATCCTGAAAAGTGACTAATAATCTAAACTTTACCTATCTTTCGATCTCAAATATGAGTTTAGTCATTTCAATTGGTGATCTAACAACTTTCCCTATCTTTCGATCTAATGGGTCAGTCATAAATTAAGCATCTAACTGGTCGCATGCATTCGATTCGTTAAATACAACATCAAAATCAATTAAAACGAAAGGTAACCTCACGTGGTCAGTCGATCGACCAGGTATGGCAGTCGATCGACTGACACGCGATTTCAGTTCAAATTAATACTACGCCGCCTACGCTATAATTCCCCTACATCCTAGCACAATTAATTTAGCTACTCATGCTAAGGGTGATAACAACAATAAAACTAACAAAATAAACAGAAGAATTCATGCTTAAAGTAGTAGAACAAACAATTAACATAAAGCGATAAAACGGTTTCGGGAACCTAACTAGCAATTCTATACTAATAACGAATAAAGATGAACTGAAAGTAGAATGGAAGGAATACCAAAAATTGCAGAAGAACGATAACGGAATGATTAGAAGTACGAATGAAAATCCAATGCGAAAATAATATCCCGAACCCTAATTATAAAGCTAATGAAAACTCAATGTAAAACTGATGAATTTCTGAATAAAAACTAGATAGATGTATCTGATGTTCTAGGTTACGTTATATAGCAAACATACGTAACACTTATTATCAAAACCTAAACATAATGGGCTTCAAGTTCCTCGATCTTTTAATTCTAAATGGGATAGCGGCTTGGTCGATCGACTAAGCATGGCGGTCGATCGATCGCTCTTCAAAGTGTACTGATAGCTTCGGATCCGTGAGTTGGTCGATCGACTTAAGGTAGTGGTCGATCGACTGCTTTAGCTGGTGATCCGCTTCTTTAATCTCGTGGACTTGTCTTTTGGGCCTTGAATGCGCACCAAGCTCGTTCCTCGGGTGAATACTTCACGTCATATGCAATGCAGGATACTCGGGGATGGATTTAGCTTGATTTCTGTCGAATTCTTCACATTTCTGCAATAAAGCACAAAAACACGAAAGTAGACGGAAATGGGGGAAAATGTAGCATAAACTAACAAATGAGCTCTGAAATGCGTGTAAAATGGGATGTAAAACATCATATAAAAGACACGCATCAGTGTTGCCGTAGTGTTGTCACTAGTGGTTAAGGATGATGTTAAATAGGGAAGTCAGTCGTTCTAAAAGGTTGATTTTTTGGAGGCCTGATTGGTATGTATGGATGTCAGGGAGTATAAGATGTGGATATAGGAGGTGTTTGCTAGTAGTTGGGTACTGATGATATGGTTACGTTCACTGGGTGGTGATAATTGTGTGGATGGGAGCATATGTTATGAAGGGCATCTGAGTTATGTTCGGATGAGAGATATTCATTATCATGTGGTAGCTTACGTGATCAGGATTGGCTAGTTAGATTCAATTATGGGTCCATGATGTGTGTAAATCTTTGTGTGAGGTTCCGACCTCACGAGTAATGGTATGGTGTGATAGTTATGAGTCATTATATGAGTGCTCCACGTCATATGTTAAACTTGTATGTGTATATATGATATCTGTAAGTGATAGTGTGAGGTTCCGGCCTCATGAGTAATAGTATGGATAATATTCATAAGGTTATTATCTGTTATTCCATGTAATATGTTGCGTTGTGATCTAGTAAAGTGGTTTTAAGGTAGTCTTCTAGTCAAGAAATTTGTATTGAGTTAGTGTCTATGGGATTGTATAAGTTGCGATGACTATCGATGTGGTTGTTGTGCCTCGGGTGGTGATCCGGGCGCGGTACTTCGTGTAGTGGTATTTTTGCGTTGGTGGCGGCTGTTGGTGGCGGTGTTGCGATGCCGACATCGGTTATGGTGGAGTATGTGGGATACTTATGAGACGAGTTTTCGAAAGTGTATACCAGTTATATAGATTGTTGATTTGTTTACTGCTGTTTCTTGTGAGTTTCGGTCTGGACATATGGATTGTTTTTTTGTTTATTGATGTTTCTTATCAGTTTCGCTTTGGAAGTGAAGGTAGAGTATGATATGGAAGAGAGTTGCGCATGTGGTCATTGTAATCATGGTATAGTGATATCCTGTTGATGGGACACAATTGTGAGGAGTTGTTAGAGTACTTTCGATCTTGTTTTAGAGGAGGCATTGGTTGACATAGTTGTGGCAAGAGTTTTGTGGAATGGGTGTGCGCTGAGCTGGAAGCAGCAAGTGGTTCGTAATCCTTACTGGGACAGTGAGTATAGGTGTTTGGAACTAGTATTAAGCTAAGTTCTGGAAGAGTTTTACGGTAATAAACATGAGAACTTGAGGATCTAGTGTGAGTGTGTGTAACATTTGTGGATCGTGAGTTATTATTGTGGAGATAAGTGCATGTAGAAAGAAGTATGTCGTTTTGCGGTAATGGTTATGCTAAGGATTTTGTGGTATAGTTTAGGTGGTGTGCCGAATGAATGGAGTCATGGGAACGACTAGAGTAAGAGAGCCTTGGATATAGGAATGGATGTAGGTAGGTGTTGAGGCTATAGGCGGTTATCGTTGACATGCGGTGGTGATGAAGATAATGAGAGGATATACCGATGGATATAGTATTAGTGAGTTACGAGGACGTAACATTTATCTTAAGGGGAGTAGGATGCGACAAAGAGAGTTTGATGGTTGCACATGTTGTAGTTTAATTGGAAGTTTGAGTGTTGGTGTAAAATAAAGGATGGATTTGTGTTGTTGATTTTATTACAGGTAGTGGCAGTGCTTGTAGTAGTATGATGTTTATGAGGGTGAGTAAACTTCGATAGTGTTGATGGATTAGGTAAGGATGTTTATATGTATGAGTAAACTTCGAGGACGAAGTTCGTTTTATGGGTGGTAGAATGTAACATTCCATTTTGGCGGTCGCATGCTTGTCTTTGGGTTAGTTTGAGTTAGTTTAGCTATGTTTTTGTCATCTTTTCAGTATGAGTTGGGTGTTTTGTTTTATGTTATGGGAGTTGTTTGGTTCTTTTGGTAGTTGTTGAGGAGTTGTGTTGTAGTTGTTGGCCTTGTTTTGGGTGTATAGTGTGAACTTCAGGGACGAAGTTCTTTTTAAGGAGGGAAGATTGTAATACCGCGGCTTTCCAAGTCTGTTACTCGGCCTAATATAGCTTACTCGGCCGAGTAAGTGTGTTGTATGTTTCTAGACAGTTTACTGCCCAGGAATACTCGGCCGAGTATGGGAATACTCGGCCGACTAGAGGATACTCGGCCGAGTATACTCTATACTCGACCGAGTATCCGGTCTGACGGGTGTTATTTCCGCGGTTTGATTTAGAAAGGATTAGAGTTATATAAAACGAGATTTACAGTTTTTAATCATTTTAACAAAACCTAAACAGTATAACGTAACTCTAATCCTCTCCAAATCTCTCTCTCTCTCTCAAGGGCGTGGATCGCCGGGAGTCTAGTTCATCTTTCCTTGCGTCGAATGTGTCGGCAAGCCTCTGATTTCATAAATTTCATAAATTTGTCTTTTAGGGTTTTGCCCTAATTTGTGATTTGGGGGAAGGGGTTTTTGCATGTGGTAATTGGATTTATGTGATTGTTGTTAGGTGGAGACTTCATAGAGGAGCCTTTCTAGCTTGTTGATTGTCTCATTGCAGTTTGTGCTAAGGTAGAGTTTCCCTACTCGGTTTACTGTTAATTGATTTAAGATTGTATTGTGATTGTTGTACGATTGATATTGTGATTATCTGCTGATTGTTGAATTGGAGTTGGGTGTTGGAGGTGTGATGGTGGATGGTGATGTTCGCGAGGTGCGTCCTCGACTAAGTGGAGTGGCTTCACGCCCTTGTTTTGCCCTCTATGGAACCAGCCACAGGAGGGGATGTGCACATTAATGAACAGGGTTATCGCTCGTTGATTAGCTACACACTTTAGTGTGTAGTCAGTTACTTGATGTGATTGGGAGTTGGAGGTGGATGATGATCAGCTGATATCTTATCGTACATGTCTTGTTTTGATTATGCATTAAACTGACCTCGTTGTTGTTTTGTAAAATCTGTGGTGATCCATTCGGGCATGGTGAGCAGATTGTGATAGGTGATGATGAGTACTAGCTATGGGGACAAGATGGGGAGTCATCACTCGAGTCTAGCTTCCGCTGTCATGAGATTTATCTTTCAGTTTCAATTGATGAACATTAGTAATCTTTATTTTGGATTTGGTTTTTGGAACATGTAATCATTAACTATTCATACTTTAATAAATGTTGTTTTGGAATGGTAACTATGCTATACTAACCTCGGGAAACCGAGATGGTGACGGTCTATCATGCTAGGGTGGTCCTGGTAAGGCACCTTGGTATGTGGTGGTGTCACATAATTATACGGGAAAATATAATTAATGTAATTGAATTCTAACTAGTTTAATTAATTTAAATGAATTGATTAAGTTAGTAATTATAATTGTTATTTGTATTAGGTGATGGATTTACGGAGGAATACTTTTAGTTGATTTTACTGGATTGCTAGCTTTGTTGGATTGCTGAAAAGGTGAATAACAATTATACTTGATTGTCTTATTTGTTCTATTTTGACTATATGAGCTTATGCATATTTGATTAATTCGTTTAGTTGGATTATTATTTTTGTGGTTGGTTAATAATTTTTATAATCATGGTTACTTCATTGGTATGATATATGCATTGGTCATTTGAGTTATTGGCAGACATCATGGTAAGAGCCTTGGGGTGATGTATTATAAACATACTGGCAGACGTCGTGGTAATAGCCTTTGGGTGACGTATTCAAATTTATTCCGGCAGACACCATTTATATACCTTCGTGGCGGTGTAAGGCCCCAAGCGGGTACTGCATTCCTGTCTCTGGTTTGTCTACTCAACTTGAGGTTGAGGGTTATGAGCTTGGTTGCATTAGTATTGCATTTCATAAATTACATCATCATATTATCCTTATTTATTGTCTTGAGATTGTTATTCATACTCAACCGTTTGGTTGACAATGTATTCGTTAAACACCAATGATAAACCAATTATTAGGGAGCAGATTGACTGACAGGTAATTGAGATGGTTAAGACAGAAGCATGAACGGGCGTGAGGCTAGACGGACACCTAAGAGTCTAGATCACCAAGCTTGGGCAAAAATTATCTTATTATTCGTTTAATTTAGTTTCCGCTGCAGTTGTATTTAATTTACTTTATAGTTATTAAGTTTGGAACAATGTAATAAAAGCCTTTAAACGTTATATTTACTTAAAGTACTGTGGTTTCGTTTATCTTTGTAATCACCATCACATGCAACTGAGAAGGTAAACGTTCATTTATCTAAGAATGCCTAGTAAAGGCTAAATGGGGTTGTTACAAATGATCCGGTCCACCTCCGCCTCGGATCTCCGGAGGGGTGCTAAAGGGGTCCTTGCACGAGTTCTCGTCATAATGTCTCTTTAATATACATATCAAACATCAATACATGTCCCACAATAAGAGACAAGCAGTATTGACCAAAATACAGGTCCATTCGATCGAGTGAAGGACCTCACTCGGTCGAGTGATGCTTCACTCGATCGAGTGCCTCAACTTCCAGGAGGTTTCCAGAATTCATCAGATTGCCCACTCCGTCGAGTGGCTCCTCCACTCAGTCGAGTGTTTCAACATCAGGAATTTGGAAAACTGTCCACTCGGTCGAGTGGCATAGGCTCTCGGTTGAATGCCTTCAATTCGGCCGAGTCCCTCTTTCCACTTGACCGAGTACACCCCCTAAAGGTCCATGTACTCATTCTGACTCACATAACTCCACATATAACCCTATTTTTCATGTTTCTAAACACAAGCACGGGAAAATAGAAGCATAGATGCGACATGCGATATATACATGATGATAATTAGCATGTGATTTACAATCCTTTTTACAAATTACCAACTTTAAAACTTCAACATGCACACATATAAACATCCAACATGTTCCTCTTTAGCATGACTAAAATCATCCATGTCACCACATCAAGTGCTACTGCACATGAAGCTACTTGACCAATATCAAACAAGGATATGCAACGACCATATCCATCAATAACGTCCCATTATCCCACGCGTTGTGACCGACTCGAGATAAGAGGACAAGAGTACAACCTTGGGATGTCTCCCAAGCTTGTCACAAGTTCTATACAACTCAAACAGGGTTAATTTTAAATTGACACACCCTAAGTTCATTAGTTTATTAGATTAGTGCTACTGAACATGAAGATACTTCACCAATATCAAACAAGGATATGCAACAACCATATCCATCAAGAACGTCCCATTACCCTAGGCGTTGTGACCGACTCGAGATAATAGGACAAGAGTACAACCTTGGGACGTCTCCCAAGCTTGTCACAAATTCTCTACAACTCAAATAGGGTTAATTTTAAATTGACACACCTAAGTTCATTGGTTCATTAGTTTAGGCTCCAAAACCGTCGCTCTGATACCACTTTGTAACACTCCCATAAGTCGGGATCCTTCCTCAAGGAAATCCCCAATGCATAAGAGCGTCACAAGACTTGGTTTCCCAAGTTCGTAGTGCGAACAAACAACATAGATTACTTTAAAGCAATACTTATTTAATGACAACATGGCATAGATAAGTAGCTAAGTCAGAAGATAATAAATTCTCCAAGTCTAAGGGAGGTACAAGGCTCTTCCAAATAATACAACCATAAGAATAAAAGGGAGTCATAGAGTCAAAAACTAGATAAACAAAGGTGTCGACAATCTAAAAGCGAGAGCGCTCCCTCAAGGCCTCCAACCGCGTATATGCATGCTACCTGTCAGAAAATGCTCCTCATATGGGCGGAAATCACCATATGGTTCACCATAGACATTTTAAAACCCAAGTGTTAGCTTAATAATACAATTGCTCAATGAATGCTACTAAGAAGGACTAAATGATCATGTGATGAATGTCAAGATAACCAACCATGATTCCAACATATGTATGAAATACACAAGATTATCCTCCAAATTCTCACCTCCACATCACCGGTGCTAGGGACACGCCCACGACACCACATACCACCACTAGGTACTCGGAACACGTCCGTGGTACCGGTCCCGAGAGCGACTCGAGTGTCCTGCCAGACATCATGTCTCAACCACACGAGTACCTCCAAAACTCAAGTACTAAATGTGCACACCCCCCTTGGAGTGGGAAGCTCCAAGACGTGTCTCAAGCAGAAGATGGTCTCCCAACCGCCTTCCGTCTCCACAACAACAACCAAGTATACTCCACAATCCTCCAACACAAATTAACACAACAATATAATTAATTACCAACGAGAATAATCTTTAACCACATAAGGCATAATATGTCATAAATACTCAATCCTTCCTTTATTCATCCATTTCTCATGTAATTGCTCTCTAACATATTATAATGCATTCTAACCCCTAATGTGACATTTGACCATGCTTACTCCCTTCAACACATACATAATTAACACAAGACAATATCATGACACAAAACCTAATTACTAATAATCATGTTATAATGCAACTACCATGAGATTAGTATAATTAATGACAATAAATGCATAATTAAACATTCATATTATTAAAGCTAAGTAGGAAAAACCCTACCTCAAGGTTATCTTCACAAAGCCTCAAGCTATGGCCTAAAAATGCTCCTTAATAAAACTTCCTACACAAGTTAATTACTACATTCATTACCATATTCTACTATAATAAACATACTACTTAATCGCCTTAGTTACCCATCTTAATTATCCATAACCTTAATTAATTATGAGATAATCTACTAGGAAAAATTTAGGATATCAAGATAAGATTAAGTAAATAAGAGTGAAAATCAACTTACAAAGGTGGTGGATGAACTAGAGTAAAATATTGGCAAGAACGTCTTCAAATATGGAGACTAGATCTAGATGATAAGGTTTGTGGTTGTTTGTGGTTGTTTGTGAGTGTTTAGAGAATGGTAGAGATTAGGTTTGGATTGATTTGAGGTGGAAAAATCTGAAAAGCATAAGGTTTGAAATTGGTACACCACCTACCATTCTCGAGTATAATGTTGGACACCGGTAGGGGTTCACTCGATCGAGTGAACAACCACTCGGTCGAGTGACTCTGTTTCAGAAACTTCCAGCCACTTCCCAGGTTCCACTTGGTCCCCCACACGATCGAGTGAGGTCCACTCGATCGAGTGGACTGTCTACTAAGTCGAGTATGGTCTTATTAATTGTGAGGTATTACACTAATTATCATCAACGAAAAATAAATGTTGATTAAATTGATGAATATAAACTCTAATTTCAACTAATTCGACTAATTTAATTAATGAATCGATAATTGAAAAGACATAGAAATATAAACCCTAATTTCACAAAATAAAAATCAATTGCAAGCCTTTACCTCGTCTAATGCACAACATCCATTGCGCAAGAAAACATAACGAGGTTGAATTCACAATGCCTGGAATGCGATCGAAATGGGAGAAAAAGAAAGATTAGTAGTAACGCAGAGTCGCGAAATTGATGAAGGGAAATTCTTTCTTTGTGAGGTTTGAATAAAGAGAGAGAAAGAAGAGTGAGAATAATGTGTAATGTAAAATGACAGGGGTTGGGTTTGTGGGTGTGTGACTTATGAGTTAGCTTAGTTAATCTCAACCTTTCATTTCTTTGAGATCTAATGGCCGTGATGGGTTCTCTCAGTTCTCATTATATTAGTGGTTCTCTCAGTTCTCATTATATTTCTTTGAGATCTAATGACAAGTTCATGTAAGTCCTTCACATCGATTGTGTCCCTAGCTAAGTCCTTATAAGGACCATTGGATGAAGGGAATGGATGGATGAGATTAGATCTCAATGGAAGGCTACAAATGAATCTACTCTAAGTATCTCCATCGCAATAATTAATCTCCTCTAATTCATCCTCTCATCTCACAACTCACAACACAACTCACAAATCAGTCATCTCACATCTTATTCTGCAAAAAAAAAAAAAAATAACCCAACAAATCTCTCATCCTAATCAGTTCAAATAAAAAAACCCTCATCGCCCTTCTCTGTCGACAACCATTCTCACCCTCCTCCTCTCCTCCACCACTTACCCACTTATCTCCCCACTACCGTCCCCGTCCTCCCCACTACCTCACCACCACCTACCCACTTCCCTCACCACCACCCTCCTCCTCTCCTTCACCACACCGCACCACACCACCCCACCACCGCCAACTTCGACACCACCATCCCACCACACCACACCACGACTACCTTCGACACCAGATCTGACAACCTTCCTTTCTCCTACCCCAGAACCGCCACCAACAACAACCGCCAACTGCCCCAGAACCGTCGTGTCCTATCCAACGCAAACCACAACCAGCCATTCTTCTTTCCTCTCTCCACCACCACGACCTCCTTACACTAAAAAAACCTCAGATCTACAACCCAGAACTGCACCAATGCAACCACTAACACCACCGTCGCTACCACCAGGTCATCCTCTTTGCATTTCGTCTTCCTCTTCGATATTTGAAATGGGTCTGGCTGGGCTGCGGTTGTAGGGAAGGCGAGAGGGTTAATTGTGGTCAAAAGGTGACGGAGTGGTGGTGACGGAGTGGTGGTAACGGGGTAGTGGTGTGATGAGTCATTGATAAACCCGCCTTACTTCCTCTTGTCATTCCGTTTTTTTTTTTTGTTTCATTTTTTTTAGTTTAGATCTAGTATTTTTTTACTTTTAAATTCGTTTTTTTTTTCTTTTTTTGTCTCGATTTTTTATCGTCTTTCTTTTATATTTAAGTCGTGTGGATGGTGACGAGGTTATTGGTGGCGATGTGGTGTTCTTACTTTGTGGTTGGTGTTTTGTGAGACGGTTTTTGTTAAAAAATTATATTTTTAAATCTACTGGCGAGTTTGTTTTATTTTTAATTTTTCAAATTTATGTGCTAATTTTTGTCGACGAATTACATTTTTTTTATTTTAAAGTTGCATTCTTTCTCATTGAAGTTACATATCTCTTCTATTAAAGTTACATCTTGTCTATTAAAAATGAAATACTAAAGTTAATTAAGTTAGACAAATGTTACAATCGTAAAACTATAAAGTTGCAACAAATTGACTTAAAATTTTAAAATTTTAATTTTATATATTCAAAATCACTTTAGTCATTAGACATATTAATTTGAATTTTTGTAATTTTTGTTAACAATTTTTTTTTTTGACGAATTACGGTTCTTTAAGATCTTATTTTATTTATATATATTAGATCTATTAAATATGATGTATACAAAAAATGGATTACACAACTAAAGTTACACTATTTATGATTAAAGTTACACTATTTACGACTAAAGTTGCACTATTTATGACTAAAGTTATACCCTTCAAACATTAAAGTTGTACTATTTAGGACAAAAGTTATATCATTATGGACTAAAATTGCACTCATAAAATATTGAAGTTACACAAATTTGGACTGAAGTTACAGTCGTAAAACTCTAAAGTTACATCAAATTGACTTAAAATTATATAAATTTAATTTTATATATTCAAAATCATGTAACTTTAATGCTTTAAAGGTGTAACTTTAGTCATTAATACTATAACTTCAGTCTTGTACATCATTTTATATATAATTTTTAGTTTATATATCATAGAAGTTTAAAATTCACTCTCAAGAAAAAAAGTTGCACCTATGAAATACAAAAGTTATACTAATTTGAACTAAAGTTATAGTCGTCAAACTCGACAGTTACATCAAATTGACTTAAAATTGTATACATTCAATTTTATCTATTCAAAACCATGCAACTTTAATTCTTTAAGAGTGAAAATTTAGTCATTAATACTATAACTTCAGTCATATAATCCATTTTATATATTACTATGAGTTTATATAACATAAAGGTTTAAAATTCACTCTCAAGAACTAAAGTTTCACCTATCAAATACTAAAGTTTTACAAATTTGGACTAAAGTTACAGTTTTCAAACTCTAAAGTTACATCAAATTGACTTAAAATTATATAAATTCAATTTTATATATTCAAAATCATATAACTTTAATGTTTTATGCGTGTAACTTTAGTCACTAATACTATAACTTCAGTCATATAGTCCATTTTATACATTATTTTGAGTTTATGTAACTTAAGTTTTTTCTAAGTGTAACTTTTTTTTATGTAACTTTATTGCTTTAAGGGTTTAACTTTAGCCATTAATACTATAACTTCAGTCATATAATCCATTTTATACATTATTTTGAGTTTATGTAACTCTAGTTTTTTCTGATTGTAATTTTAGTCCACTGACAGTGTAACTTTAGTCCGTAATAGTGTAACTTTAGTCCTTTTTGATAAATTAAATGGAATTGGTGTAATTTTAAGACAAGTTGAATTATAACGTTAGTCCATGATATTATAACTTTAGTTCATGACGGTGTAACTTTAATCATTCTTATATAAAAAGTTGAATTATAATAACTTTTCAAAAATCTATTTTTTATTTAGTAGATCTAAGATTAAAAGAAACCCATTATATGAGATCTATTTTAGTAGATCTAAAATCAAAATAAAAAGATCTTAAAAAAAACTAAATTTGAAAAATTCAAAATCTGTAAAAAAATGTATGACAAGACGAGATTTGAGAAAATAAAATAATTAGACGAAAAAAATAACATATATGAATAAAATAAAGACCAATAAAAAAATATCAAATAAAAAAACCGACCCCACACTTAAAAAATAAACACCAAAATTGAAAAAAAAAAAAGAAAAAAAATCACATCGTGGCAGTGGTGGCGGCGACGGTCGTAGTGGTGGTGGGTGGTGCGTCGTGGTGTCGGGTGGGGTGGTGGTGTGTGGTGGGTGGTGGTGGTAAATGAGGAAGAGAGGAGTGAGATATTTATTTGGGTTTATTGAGTTTTTGATTTATATTGTTTTTTGGGTTTTTGATTTTTTTGGGTTTTTGATTTTTTTGGGTTTTTGAGAAAGGAGTAGAGTGAAATGTGTGAGATAGGAGAGAAGTGACCGAGACGAAAAAAATATACAGTGAATTAGTGATTAATTAGGGGGTATTAGTGAGGGTAGGAGAGAGTATGTTGATTAGCCCATTAAACACCATTTTGATGGCTTCATCTCAACCATTTATCCTCACCATCCAAGGGCTCATAGAAGGACTTATGGACTCAAAATACATGGGAGGACTCACTTGATCTCATATATATATATAGAGGTAAGATCTAATGAGTCCAACATGGGCCATTGAGTCCATAAGTCCCTCTAAGGGCCATTGGATGGACTCAATGGATGGTTGAGATAAATTTGATTAAAGGCCATTAAAAAGAAAAGGAAAAAAATGTGGATGGTTGGATTGAGATGGGTGGTTGAGATTGAAAATTACCAAAAAAATTACCACTAATCAAATTTCTATACACTAATTAATTTTTCTTTCTCTCTCTAGCCCCTAATTAATCATTTTTAAGTTTTAGATTTCAGAAGTGTAAATGTCATGTTGTATGAGTTTTACAAGTGTAAATGTGATGTTTTACGAGTGTATGAGTTTTACAAGTGTAAATGTGATGTTTTACGAGTGTAAATGTAACATTTTAAGAGTGTAAATTTGATTTTTTGTGACGGAAATTTTGAATTTATATAATTTTAACATTTTACAAGTGTAAATGTGAAGTTTTACGAGTGTAAATGTAACATTTTTAATAGTGTAAATTTGATTTTTTGTGACAGAAATTTTGAATTTATATAATTTTAACATTTTACAAGTGTAAATGTGAAGTTTTACGAGTGTAAATGTAACATTTTTAAGAGTGTAAATTTGATTCTTTGTGACGGAAATTTTGAATTTATATAATTTTAACATTTTACAAGTGTAAATGTGAAATTTTACGAGTGTAAATGTAACATTTTTAAGAGTGTAAATTTGATTCTTTGTGACGGAAATTTTGAATTTATATAATTTTAACATTTTGCAAGTGTAAATGTGAAGTTTTACGAGTGTAAATGTAACATTTTTAAGAGTGTAAATTTGATTTTTTGTGACGGAAATTTTGAATTTATATAATTTTAACATTTTACAAGTGTAAATGTGAAGTTTTACGAGTGTAAATGTAACATTTTAAGAGTGTAAATTTGATTTTTTGTGACGGAAATTTTGAATTTACATAATTTTAACATTTTACAAGTGTAAATGTGATGTTTTAAGAGTGTAAATGTAGTATTTTAAGAGTAAATTGGTCCTTTGAGTGTAACTTTGGTCCTTTATAAGTGTCACTTTTGTCCTTTACGAGTAAAACTTTAGTGTTAATGTGAAGTTTATATAATTTTATGTATTTGAAGATTTAAGAGTGTAAATTTGGTCATTTGAGTGTGACTTTGGTCCTTTATAAGTGTAACTTTGGTCCTTTTACGTTTAAAACTTTAGTCCGACTCCCAACAAACACCAACAACGCCGTCCTCTACCACCAAATCATATCCACGAAAATATGAGTCCAAATATATATAAATTAAACGAGTGTAAATGATCAGATATACGAGTATAAATGTAAAGAAATATGAGTGTAAATGTTAAGAAATATGAGTGTAAATGTACACAAACACAAGTGTAAATGTTAAGATTTATGAGTGTAAATGTAAAGAAATATGAGTGTAAATGTTAAGAAATATGAGTGTAAATGTACACAAATACAAGTGTAAATGTTAAGATTTATGAGTGTAAATGTAAAGAAATATGAGTGTAAATGTTAAGAAATATGAGTGTAAATGTACACAAATACAAGTGTAAATGTTAAGATTTACGAGTGTAAATGTAAAGAAATATGAGTGTAAATGTTAAGAAATATGAGTGTAAATGTACACAAATACAAGTGTAAATGTTAAGATTTACGAGTGTAAATGTAAAGAAATATGAGTGTAAATGTTAAGAAATATGAGTGTCAATGTAAAAAATTGTGAGTATAAATCTGAGAAATGCGTGTAAATGTAAAGAAATATGAGTGTAAATGTAAAGAAATACAAGTGTAAATGTAAAAAAATACGAGTATAAATCTTGAACAATAACAATAACACCAACGATTAACAAAAACAGATCTTAAAAAGACTAAATATCTATTTTATAGATCTAAAAATAAAAGTAGATTTAAACTACTATATATTTATTAGATCTATGAATGTAGATTTAATAAAATACGAGTGTAAATTTGAAAGATGAATGTAACTTTAATAAATTGTGTTTTTTTTTTTAGATTTACACGTTAAACAACAAACAACAATTAAAAAAAAAAAAAAAAAAAGAAATATACAAAACGAGCAAACAAACGATAAACACTAAATCTCTATAAACACTAAACGCAATGGTCAGAGCAAACAAACACAAACTCTCTAAATTTGTGTTTCATCACCAAATGTGAAAGGCAAAAGAAAAACGTAAGAGGAAGGGGGGCCCATCACCAATACAAAACCGACAGTACCAGTACAAGTGTGGTACCACCAATCCTCAATTTTTTAAAAAGAAAAAAGAAAAAAGAAAGAAAAAGAAGAAGAATAAAATCGACTAAACCTATCATTAGATATGCCTATTAAACATTAAAGGAAAGGAAAAAAATATAACATAATAAACACAAAATAGAATATTGCCTGCAACACTACACCAACAACTACAATAGATCTGAGAAGGGGGAAGGAGAAATAGACGCCCTTCACCAACATTTTTTGTTTTTTTAATTGAAATTTTATTTATTTTTCAGATCTAGAGTGACGGTTGGGTGGTAGTGGTGGTGGTCAGATCTGAAAGAGGAAAGGATGAAGTGGCGGCAGTGGGTGGTGTTGATGGTGGACGGTGGGTGGTACGTGATCTGAAAAAAAGAGGAGGGCGGTGTTTGTGTTTAGTTGGCGCGGTTGTTGTTGGTGGTTGGAGGCGAGGATGACAGTGGTGCGTAAGTTGTTGGTGGTTTGAGACGAGGCGGTGGTTGTTGTGGTGGATGGAAGTCCGGGTAGGTGGGGTGAGGCAAAAGAGGAGGGAATTTTTTTTGTTTTTCTGGTTTTTGAATTTTTTGGATTTTTGGATTTTTTTGGTTTTTAGAGAGATTGAGGGATGATATTTGTGTGATAGGAGAGAGAAGTGAGTGGAAAAAGAAAGGTTATATAGTGAAATTATGGGTTGATTAGTAATGGTAGTGAGGGAAACTAATTAATTAGAATCAATCCCTTCATTTTAGCCTTAATCCCTTGTTTTTCCTCTTCAATCTCAACCCTCCATCCCATCTTTTTAAGGGCTCTAAATGGGACTTATGGACTCAATGAAAAAGGGTGGACTCACTTGATCCTTCCTCTATATATATATATATATATATATATATATATATATATATATATATATATATATTTGGGATCCGGTGAGAACCACCTACATAGTGAGAACCGTGAGAACTCCACCTTGATGATTTTTTTCCTAGAAAATGACGACATATTTGGATTCAGCATAACATTTTATGTCTAGATAACATATTTCTTGGTCCAAAAAGTATAAATTATTGATCGGAATCGAGATGAGAAACATTTTATTAATTTTGATACACCTAGTACTCATTTTTCACGTATCTAACAATTTTCACGCACCTAGAACTCATTTCCGTGCACTTAGAGCCTGATATTTTCATGCACCTAGTAATCATTTTCATGCATGTAACAATTTTCATGCACCTAATATTGATTTTCGTGCATCTATAGCCATTTTAGTATACCTACATGTATTTTTTTTACATTAAGTTTATATTTTGTTAATAAAATCAAAAAAATTTGTTTAGCTATACTAAAAATGTGTTAGAATAAACTAAATTAAGGGTAAATAATCCATCAAAACTTTCGGAACGAGATTTGATGATGATTTAGTAAGGGTTCTCAAGGTTCTCATTATGTTAGTGGTTCTCACCGGATCGACCTATATATATATATATATATATATATATATATATATATATATATATATATATATATATATATATATATATATATATATATATATAGAGAGAAGAGATCAACTAAGGTCCACATTTATTTTGAGTCCATAAGTTCTATTATGAGCCATTGGATGGAGGGAAATGGAGGGATGAGATCAACCCCAAAAAGTGTGTTTATAAAGCTAATCTCACCATCTCTCTCCTCCTTCACTAATCCACTCTAATTAATCACTAATTTACTTTATAATTCTTTTCCACTCATCCATTTCTCTTTCATCTTACACATTTCATTTCTCTCTTCTCTCAAACTCCAAAAAAAAAACCAAATAAATAAAAAAAACCCAAAAATCCAAATAAATAAAAAACCCAAAAATCCAAATAAATCAAAAAACTCAAATAAATCATTCATTCCTCTCTTCCTCATTCACCACCACCCACCACCACCCCACCCGACACCAATTAACCACCCACCACCCCACCGCCGCCACCCCACCGCCGCCCCACCGCCGATTTTTTTTTTTTTTTTTTTTTTTTTCAACTTTTTTTTTTTTTTTTCGTTTTGTATTAATTTGTATGTTTTTAGTTGTTTTTTCCATTTATTATTTTTTTTGTCTTTTATTTTATTTTAGTTGTCTTTTATTTTGTTAGTTATCATTTTTTAGTCATTTTCTTAAATCAAATAACAATAAAAAAAAATGTATAACTCTAGTCATACAATGTATAACTCTAGTCACAGTTTGTATAACTCTAGTCATATAATGTATAACTCTAGTCACTTTGGTTCATTTTTGTATAACTTTAGTCCAATTTTTGTATAACTTTAGTCCATAGTTGTATAACTTTAGTCCATAATTGTATAACTTTAGTCCATTTTTGTATAACTCTAGTCCTTCATATGTATAACTTTAGTCCATATTTGTAAAACTTTAGTCCAAAATTGTATAACTTTAGTCATATAATGTATAACTCTATGCATATGATGTATAACTCTAGGCATATAATGTATAACTCTAGGCATTTAATGTATAACTCTGGTCACAATATTTATAATTCTAGTCAAAAGATGTAAAACTCTAGTCACAATCTGTATAACTCTAGACATACAATGTATAACTCTAGACATTTGATGTATAACTCTAGTCAAAAAAAAAAATAACAACAAAAAAACAAAAAAAATAATATGAAAAATCTAAAACAAATCTAAAATTCTAAGGTCCATTATATATTTGAGTCCATATTTTTGTATAACTTTAGTCCATAGTTGTATAACTTTAGTCCATTTTTGTATAACTCTAATCCTTCATATGTATAACTTTAGTCCATATTTGTAAAACTTTAGTCCAAAATTGTATAACTTTAGTCATATAATGTATAACTCTAGTCACAGTTTGTATAACTCTAGTCATACAATGTATAACTCTAGTCACTTTGGTTCATTTTTGTATAACTTTAGTCCAATTTTTGTATAACTTTAGTCACAGTTTGTATAACTCTAGTCACAGTTTGTATAACTCTAGTCACAGTTTGTATAACTCTAGTCACACTTTGGTTCATTTTTGTATAACTTTAGTCCAATTTTTGTATAACTCTAGTCATACAATGTATAACTCTAGTCACAGTTTGTATAACTCTAGTCATACAATGTATAACTCTAGTCACTTTGGTTCATTTTTGTATAACTTTAGTCCAATTTTTGTATAACTTTAGTCCATAGTTGTATAACTTTAGTCCATAATTGTATAACTTTAGTCCTTCATATGTATAACTCTAGTCCATATTTGTAAAACTTTAGTCCAAAATTGTATAACTTTAGTCATATAATGTATAACTCTATGCATATGATTTATAACTCTAGGCATATAATGTATAACTCTACGCATTTAATGTATAACTCTAGTCACAGTATTTATAATTCTAGTCAAAAGATGTAAAACTCTAGTCACAATCTGTATAACTCTAGACATACAATGTATAACTCTAGGCATTTTTGTATAACTCTAGTCTTTTTTTGTATAACTTTGGTCATAAAATGTATAACTTTAGTCATAAAATGTATAACTTTAGTCATAAAATGTATAACTTTTGTCGTAAATAGTAAAAAAATCAAACAATAAATATGGAAAATATGGAAGAAAAAAAATAACAAAAACCAAAAAAACTCATAATAACAAAAACAAAAAACCAAATAACAATAATAAAACCAAAAAACCAACAACCCAACCCAAAATCTGAAATAAACCAAATAACATTAAAAAAAAAACCAAATTTAAATATCGTGTGTATAACTCTAATTCACGCAGTGTATAACTTTAATAGACAAGATGTATAACTTTAGTCCAAAAAATCAAATAACAATAACAACCAAATAAAAAAATAAAAAATAAAAACAAAGAACAAAAACAAAACAAAAAACAAAGAACAACACCAAAAACCAAAAATCTAAAATTTAAACAATAAAAACCAAAAATAACAAGAAAGAAAAGAAAAAAATTTAAACAATAAAAACCTCTCCTCATCACCACAAATCCCGTAAAACAAGAAAGAAAAGAAAAAAAAAAAAAAAAAAAAACACCACAAATCCCGTAAAACAAGAAAGAAAAGAAAAAAAAAAAAAAAACAAAGAACCGCTTGAAATGGAACGACATCACGACAACGATATCACGACAACCACCATCCCTACAAATGGAACGACATCACCAACACTAACCCGACACTCGAACCACCAACAACCACTATTTATTTTCAGATCTGAAAAAAAAAATAGAAAGGAAAAGGGAGAGGCGGCCGAGGGAGCCGTAAACGGAGAGAAGAGGGATGGTGCGGGACGGAGGATGGAGGATGGTTCGTGGCTGGTGTGGTCGGGTGTGGTGGTGGTAAGGGAGGGTCGGTGTTGGTGGGGTGGTGTTATGGTCGAGACGAGCGGCGGCGCAGTGAGGCATGGAGGGAGGAGGTGGCTGGTGTGGTCGGGTGTGGTGGTGGTAAGGGAGGGTCGGTGTTGGTGGGGTGGTGTTATGGTCGGGTGTGGTGGTGGTAAGGGAGGGTCGGTGTTGGTGGGGTGGGTTTTTTTTTTTTTTGTTTTTTTTTTGTTTTGTATTTGTTTTTGGGAGAGAACAAATGTGAGAGAATGTAGAGAGAAGGGAGAAGTTATTGATAATGAGTGATATAATGTTTAGTGGGGAAGGAGTTTCTGATAAATGGGGAAGAATGGATTAGTAAGAAACATAATTGCAATGAGGAGGTAATTAGACTAGATTGATTTGTGGCCATTCATTGAGATCTAATCTCAACCTTCCATCCCCTCCATCCTATGGTCCTTATAAGGACTTAGGGACTTACAAGATACAAGGGCCTTAGAAGAACCCCTCTCTCTATATATATATATATATATATATATATATATATATATATATATATATATATATATATATATATATATATATATATATATATATATATATATATATACACTTACTATTACTATAGGATACATTTGGTATTACCACTAGATACATGTGTATCCAGTAGTAATACCAAATGCATCTACGGTCGTATTTTGCATATCCACTACACCAACTATCACCACTGCCCCACCACCACCACCGCCACAAACACCACCACCACCAACACCAACACGATTGCCACCATATACCTCCCCACCATTCGTGATCGTCTCACTACCACCACACTCCTCATAACCATGGGACGACGCCTTAATCCGATTCCACCAGCCTAAAACACTTCGACGATGGTGTTTACAAACTCCAGCCATCCCCCGTCACTTCTCCGGCAACCCTCCTCTATCACGTTTCAATTTCATTCCTGATCCACCGCTATGTTTTACTCCAACCAGTTTTTCTCCTCCATCGCGTTTACAAACACCAGCCACCCTCTTCAACCAAACTCCAGCAAACCACTGCGGACCACCCTCCCTTCCAGTATTCACAAACACACGACAATTCCAACCATATGCAAATCCACGTTTATTTATAGAAAATCGATATCTAAAACTAGATCTACAACAAACAAACAAGAAATTAAAAAAATAAAACCTCTGGCGAAGTTGTCGGAAACTGAGTCATCGGAGAAGGTATGTGGTGACCGGAGCAATAGCGGTTCAAGAAATGGAGAGGTAAAGAGATAGAAGGTGAAGTTGGTGCCGGTGCTCCAGTAATGACGATGGTGCTCCAGTGATCACGACGGTGCTGCACCGGTGCTCCGGTGATGTAGGTCCACCGACAGTAAGATTCTACTGTTGATGGTGAGATATGACTATATGACACGATATGTGAAGGGGTAGTTATTATTAATGAAAATGTAATCACAGCCATTCATTCAGTCTATCTATTGGTTCTTAAAAAGTTCGTACGGTTCGCACCAAACTCTTAGATCACAGAGGATCCTAATTATATATATATATATATATATATATATATATATATATAGAGAGAGAGAAGGGTTCTTATAAGGCCTTCATACCTTATAAGGCCCTAAGTCCTTATATGAGCCTTTGGATAGAGTGGATGAAGGGATGAGATTCAATCAAAATGAAGGGCTACAAACTAATCTCACTAAACAAAATGCTTATTTCTCTAATTTCCTCCTCAACTCAATTACTCCCCCTCACTAATCATTCCTCTCCTCTCATTATCATAACCACTCTCCCTCTCTCTATCTCACTTCTCTCATTTCATAAACAAAAAAAAAACCAAACAAAAAGAAAACCTAGAAAAAAATCCAAACAAAAATAAAACCCAACCACCTCCAACCCGGTTACCACGCACGCCGACCGTCACCACCACACCACCATAACCAACCACCCTTCCACCACTACTCCCCACCACGCACGCCGACCGTCACCACCACACCACTATCACCATATAACAACCACCACGACCTCCAACTCGGTTCGCCAAGTCCCCGCCACGGTAGAAGAGCGACGTCCACACCACCTCCCGGCCGCAACACCGACGTCCACACCACCACCGCATGACATCAACGACACCAAACACCACCACCGCCTTCCGCCGCCTCCTCCTCGGTCCAACGGGGTTTTAAATTTTTTTTTTTTTTTTTACGAGATCTACATTAATTTTGGGGCGTTAGTTGTAGGCGTGGGGTAGTAATGTTGGTCTGTGGTGCGCGTTAGGAGGCGGTTGTAGGCGCGAGAAGGCGGTGGGTCAATAGGAGAGGTCGTATGGTGGCTGATGGTGGGGTTAGTGCGAGGTGTTGTTGGTGGTGGTGTTATTTTCAGATTTGTGATGGGTTTTTTTAATTTTTAATTTACATTTTTTTATTGTTCTCCTCTTAAATATCGACAACCCTCCGTCTCCTTTTTTCTTTAGATTTGTTTTTATTTCAGATCTAATTTTTTTTAAAAAAATTATTGCATTGAGGGTCTTTGTTTTGATTTGTTCCTGTGTATGGCTCTAGTTTTTGTTTTGTTTATTGTTTTTTATTATTGTTATTTGGTTTTATTATTGTTATTTGGTTTTTTGTTATTGTTATTGTTATTTGGTTTTTTGGTTTTATTATTGTATTTGGTTTTTTGTTTTTGTTATTATGGGTTTTTTTGTTTTTGTTATTATTTAATTTTTTTATTTGGTTGTTATTGTTATTTGATTTTTTTGGACTAAAGTTATACATCTTGTCTATTAAAGTTATACACTATGTGCATTAGAGTTATACACACGATATTTAAATATGGTTTTGTTATTTGGTTTTTTTTTATTGTTATTTGGTTTATTTCAGATTTCGGGTTGGGTTGGGTTGTTGATTTTTTTTTTTTTTTTTTTTTTTTTTTTTTGTTATTTACTTATTATGTTGTTATTTATTTAGATCTAGTTTTTAGATTTTTAGATTTGTTTTAGATTTTTCATATTATTTTTTTTGTTTTTTTGTTGTTTTTTTTTTTTTTTTTTGACTAGAGTTATACATCAAATGCATAGAGTTATACATTGTATGTCTAGAGTTATACAGGTTGTGACTAGAGTTTTACATCTTTTGACTAGAATTATAAATACTGTGACTAGAGTTATACATTAAATGCCTAGAGTTATACATTATATGCCTAGAGTTATACAACATATGCATAGAGTTATACATTATATGACTAAAGTTATACAATTTTGATCTAAAGTTTTACAAATATGGACTAAAGTTATACATATGAAGGACTAGAGTTATACAAAATTGGACTAAAGTTATACAACTATGGACTAAAGTTATACAAAAATATGGACTCAAATATATAATGGACCTTAGATTTTTAGATTTGTTTAAGATTTTTCATATTATTTTTTTTGTTTTTTTGTTGTTATTTTTTTTTTTGACTAGAGTTATACATCAAATGCCTAGAGTTATACATTCTATGTCTAGAGTTATACAGATTGTGACTAGAGTTTTACATCTTTTGACTAGAATTATAAATACTGTGACTAGAGTTATACATTAAATGCCTAGAGTTATACATTATATGCCTAGAGTTATACATCATATGGATAGAGTTATACATTATATGGCTAAAGTTATACAATTTTGGACTAAAGTTGTACAAATATGGACTAAAGTTATACATATGAAGGACTAGAGTTATACAAAAATGGACTAAAGTTATACAATTATGGACTAAAGTTATACAACTATGGACTAAAGTTATACAAAAATTGGACTAAAGTTATACAAAAATGAACCAAAGTGACTAGAGTTATACATTGTATGACTAGAGTTATACAAACTGTGACTAGAGTTATACATTGTATGACTAGAGTTATACATTTTATGACTGAAGTTATACTCTTATGGAGTTATACATCAAATGCCTAGAGTTATACATTGTATGTCTAGAGTTATACAGATTGTGACTAGAGTTTTACATCTTTTGACTAGAATTATAAATACTGTGACTAGAGTTATACATTAAATGCCTAGAGTTATACAATTTTGGACTAAAGTTATACATTATATGACTAAAGTTATACAATTTTGGACTAAAGTTTTACAAATATGGACTAAAGTTATACATATGAAGGACTAGAGTTATACAAAAATGGACTAAAGTTATACAACTATGGACTAAAGTTATACAAAAATATGGACTCAAATATATAATGGACCTTAGATTTTTAGATTTGTTTTAGATTTTTCATATTATTTTTTTTGTTTTTTTGTTGTTATTTTTTTTTTGACTAGAGTTATACATTAAATGCCTAGAGTTATACATTGTATGTCTAGAGTTATATAGATTGTGACTAGAGTTTTACATCTTTTGACTAGAATTATAAATACTGTGACTAGAGTTATACATTAAATGCCTAGAGTTATACATTATATGCCTAGAGTTATACATCATATGCATAGAGTTATACATTATATGACTAAAGTTATACAATTTTGGACTAAAGTTTTACAAATATGGACTAAAGTTATACATATGAAGGACTAGAGTTATACAAAAATGGACTAAAGTTATACAATTATGGACTAAAGTTATACAACTATGGACTAAAGTTATACAAAAATTGGACTAAAGTTATACAAAAATGAACCAAAGTGACTAGAGTTATACATTGTATGACTAGAGTTATACAAACTGTGACTAGAGTTATACATTGTATGACTAGAGTTATACATTTTTTTTATTGTTATTTGATTTAAGAAAATGACTAAAAAATGATAACTAACAAAATAAAAGACAACTAAAATAAAATAAAAGACAAAAAAAATAATAAATGGAAAAAACAACTAAAAACATACAAATTAATACAAAACGAAAAAAAAAAAACGAGTTAAAAAAAAAAAAAAAAAAAAAAAAAAGTCGGCGGTGGGGTGGGCGGCGGGGGTGGTGGGTGGTTATTTGGTGTCGGGTGGGTGGTGGTGGGTGGTGGTGAATGAGGAAGAGAGGAATGAATGATTTATTTGAGTTTTTTGATTTATTTGGATTTTTGGGTTTTTTATTTATTTGGATTTTTGGGTTTTTTTTTATTTATTTGGGTTTTTTTTTAGAGTTTGAGAGAAGAGAGAAATGAAATGTGTAAGATGAAAGAGAAATGGATGAGTGGAAAAGAATTATAAAGTAAATTAGTGATTAATTAGAGTGAATTAGTGAAGGAGGAGAGAGATGGTGAGATTAGCTTTATAAACACACTTTTTGGGGTTGATCTCATCCCTCCATTTCCCTCCATCCAATGGCTCATAATAGAACTTATGGACTCAAAATAAATGTGGACCTTAGTTGATCTCTTCTCTATATATATATATATATATATATATATATATATATATATATATAGGCAAGATCCGGTGAGTCCACCTATATTTTTGAGTCTCATGAGTCCACTTATGTATCACACGCGGTACACAAGAATATCACAAATTGAATAACAATATAGTAGTGTTTTTTCAGATCTATGGCGGGGATAATTATATCGATTGACCGCTACTTCAAAATATAACAATCGCAAAAGTTTGATACCTGAGGAACATGAAGAGCAACATCGAGATAAACGAAAAAGCCATTCTGCAAAGGGCGAAAGACAAGAATACCCCTACCTAACGAAGATGTTGAGGATGAAGGCACACCATAAGCTGTGCGAAATTTGACAAAAATCTGAACTGCGTACAAGACATCAGCTACTAATCTCATTACTGTCAGCAACAACTTCACCTTTACACTATCGTCGACTATGCATACAACAGCCTTGTCCACATACGGCAACCAGAACAAGAAAGGGTCCACAAAAGCGGCACTAAACACGTTACCAGGAATACTTTGTTCCATGTTCGGGCCGTTTTCCCACTTATTAAATATTTCACACCCTTTTTTTCCCTCTCTTTTGAACAATTCTTGCCTAGTTGAAATATTCACCTCTCAAGACTACAAATTCAAGGTTATTTTTGTATTTTGTTTTTATATTTATGCATATCATATAAATACATTAGTTAGTATATACTATGATAATCCTCTTGTCTTCTTATCTCTCTCTATTCTCTAATGGGGTTGAGCTATGTAGCAGAGGAGACACAAAAACTGGCAGATTACAATGGTGAACAACATGACTGACAATGAAGATGGTGAAAGGCGGAGTTAGGTTCAGTGGTGTGATATTGTTTAGTATAACCTGTGATACTGTTTAGTACAACCAGTGGTATTGTTCATTGTAAGGTGTGATATTATTTTGTATAACTTGTGATACTCTTTTACTGGACTCACAGACTCAAATACAATATCACAGGTTATACTAAACAATATCACATCTTAGACATTAAAAAAAATTATTCATAAAAAAAATCGTGATATTTTTGTGTAGAGCGTGTGATACATAATATATATATCCACTACTACAGATACATGCTATAACAACGGTTAAAAACCATTGTTATATAAAAAAGCGGACGTTGTTAAAGCGTCCGTTGTAAAAGGTTTTAAAAACGGTTGGTTTTATTAAGGAACCCGTTGTTAAAACTATTAATAATGGTTTTAAGTACAAAAACCCGTTGTGGAAAATGTGACTCAATTTTGGGGGAAAGTTATAACAACGGGTTGTAATATACAAAACCGTTGTTATAACTAAAGACAACGGGTTGTTTATAAATAATCGTTGTTGTTAGTTCTTAAAAAATTTTAAAAAAAATTAAATATTACTAGATGCATGCATATTTACGGCCCGTTATAATTCCGATGCATGCATTATTACTGCCATCCTTGTGCATATGAACGGACAATATGGAATGAGAAGGGTTATTAATAAGATTTGAAGTAGCAGAGAGAGATATGATGATGATTATGGCACAACTTCCTAACATATATATTAATTTAAAAACAACTCAAACCACACATTGCTTAGTATAAATACATGCATTATCTCAACTAACATTTCATTATCTCACTATACATCTCCAAACCCTAACTGCTAAAACAAACTCTAAATAAACCTACTTAATCTTTCAAAACAAACTCCAAACTCCAACAAAATGAATGATATCATCCTTAAGACTCTAACTATGATCGAGAACAACAACAGTTTCATCCGCCGGTTGCTCCACATTGAGGAAAGTTTCAGGAGCTACCTTGCGGATGCTCGATCCATACTGAAGGACGCCAAAGAAGATGGCTTGACAGAGTAGAAGCAGTTGCAGCTATATGACGATATAACAACTGCTGAACGGAACCTCCAAATAGCCAAGGAGGAGAGGACGGATATCATAGAGGAGAATAAGACCCTCTATGAAAATATAAGAATTGCATTTTTATTATCATGCATTCCTCTCTATCATCTTGCTTCTTCTTTGTTTTAGTTTATTTAATTTGTTTTACTAGCTAATTAAGCGAATAATACTTAAAGAAATAATATAATGGTCGATAAAAACACATACACATACAAATGAAATAATTAGAAAAAGAAAATAATGACGATGAAAGACGATGAAACCAACAGTGACGGCGAGATTTACCTGATAATTAGACGACGAAATCAACAGTGACGGCGAGAAGATAAAGCGACGATGAGAAAGAGAGAAAGAGACGATGAGAAAGAGAGAAAGTGTGTATTTTGTGTTTGTGTTTGTCTGCTGTATGTGTTTGTGTTTGTGTATTAAGGTTTGTGTTTCGTGGCTGTAGCAGACTTGTGTTTGCGTGGTTTATAGTATGGATGGTATTGACAACGGTTGTTAAACAACAACCGTTGTCAAATAAGTTTTAACAACGGTTGTTGACAACGGTTGTAAAACAACAACCGTTGTTAAATAAGTATTAACAACGGTTGTAAAACAACACCCGTTGTCAAATAAGTATTAACAACGGGTTTCAAAAGTAACTGTTGTGATTACTTTTCACTAACTTTGCGTCAATTTTGCCCCAAATTATTAACAACGGTTGTGCATGTGTTACCCGTTGTTAAAACTTATAACAACGGTTTTTATAACCATACCCGTTGTAATTCGTTTTAGTAAAATTCGCGCCATACATTCTACAACGTCTATTGTGATTTTCGTGAATAATCGTTGTTAAAGGGGCGTTGTAGTTGCCTGGATTTGTACTAGTGATATATATAGGGTTAGGATCCGGTGAGAACCACTAACACAATGAGAACCGTGAGAACCCTTACTAAATTATCATCAAATCTTGTTCTGAAAGTTTTGATGGATCATTTACCTTTTGTTTAGTTTATTCAAACACAATTTTCGTATAGGTAAACAATTTTTTTTTTACTTTATTAACAAAATATAAACTTAATGTACGAAAGTACAACTACGTATACTAAAATAGCTATAGACGCATGAAAACGAATACTAGGTGCATGAAAATTGTTACATGCATGAAAATGATTACTAGGTGCATGAAAATATTAGGCTCTAGGTGCACAAAAAAGAGTTCTAAGTGCATGAAAATTGTTAGATACATGAAAATGAGTAGTAGGTGCATGAAAATTAATAAAATGTTTCTCGTCTCGATTTCCGTCAATAATTTATACTTTTTGGAAAAAGATATATGTTATCTAGCCATAAAATTCTATGCCGAATCCAAATATGTCATTATTTTTTAGAAAAAAATATTCGTAAGGTGGAGTTCTCACGGTTCTCATTATGTAGGTGGTTATCACTGGATCCCAAATCTATATATATATATATATATAGAATTAGGATCACATGAGTCCACCCTATCTTTTTGAGTCCCGTGAGTCCACTTATGTATCACACGCTCAACACAAAAATATCACGATTTTTTTTATGAAAAAAAATTAACTTTTTTTTTTCAAGTCTAAGTTGTGATATTGTTTAGTATAATCTGTGATATTTTATGTGAGTTCTGTGAGTCCAGTAAAAGAGTATCACAAGTTATACAAAACAATATCACACCTTACAATAAACAATACCACTGGTTGTACTAAACAATATTATGGATTGTACTATACAATATCACACCACTGAACCTAACTCCGCCTTTCACTCTGCCTTTCACCATCTTCATTCGTCATACAATAACAGCTTAGCAACACACATCTAACAGGAATATACTCCTAAAAAATCATTTATCAGAACATGATAATGTTGTTAGAATAAAAGGAACATATGAAGATTCAGTGTTTGTGCATTTGGTAATGGAATTTTGTGCAGGTGGTGAATTATTTGATAAAATTGTTGCAAAAGGACATTATAGCGAAAGACAAGCTGTTCAATTAATTAAAACTATTGTTGGTGTTGTTCAACCTTGTCATTCTCTTGGTGTTATGCATAGAGATCTTAAACCTGAGAATTTCTTGTTTGATTCTACTGATGAAGATGCTTTGCTTAAGGCTACTGATTTTAGTCTTTCTATTTTTTTAAAAGTCTGGTCAGATTTCGTTTCTTCCCAATCTTTTTTTTGTTCTTTGTGCATTCGGCTTCATGTATGGTTTTTTTTTTGTTGTTGATTTATTGTGTGGATTTGTTTGTTGAATCGTGCGAGTTTCTAACAACATTATCTTGTTTTGATAATCATTTATTTAACAGATTAGTCATTGCTATTGTTTGGTTCAAAAATTAACAAATGATATTCTTGCAGACAGTGTGTGATACATGTTTGACTCATGGACTCAAAAAATATAAGTGATTTCACCGATCTTTCTCTCTCTCTCTCTCTCTCTCTCTCTATATATATATATATATATATATATATATATATATATAAGATCCTGTGAGAACAAACACTCGGTGAGAACGGCGAGAATGAAGTAGATACAATTGAAATATATGATGGATACAATTTTATTGTACGAAATTATAGAAACACATTTTATACGATTTCCTGGCATATTTTTTGACAGTGTAGACACATTTTTTGTATACACTTAACGCCACTAAATACATTTAAATATATATCTTAGATACACTTTTTTTAACGAAAATTTAGATACACTTTAGACTATCCTAGATACAAAAAAATATTATCCTAGATACACAATATTATTCTAAATACATATATACGAGATCTAGATACATGTATATGATGTATATAATAGGACTCAATACCCAAAAAAAAATAACCCTGAGCATACTGACGACACCTCTAGTTAGAAAAATAACACATGCTACCATCATCGGAATTAAGACACTTACCAGCCCCACCAAAGCCCAAAAACGTGACTCTCAAAGTGGTATGAATACGTAATGCACAAATACTAGTAACTTCATCTTTAATTTTACCCAACACTTCGAAAGCTTCGGCGACGACGAACTCCACACTACCGATGAACTCGATCACTTGCCCAGTTGCCCCAGATCCGACTCACCTCTCTCTGCCAGATTTTCACCTCATCTCCACCATCTAATCCTTCTCCGTCTCTCTCTCCTCTCAATTTCTACCACCAGCTTTATCTTTCAAAACACCTGTCATCTTCATCGCCCTCCAACCACCATGATTCGAGCCTTCGACGATTCTTCAGCACCGGACGAAATACGCAACAATTCTACCTCTGAATCATCATCCTCGTCCATCGACTCCGACAACTCCACTAACGACATTTTTGAGGTTTTTGGGATTTGGGAAATTTGGGGATATAGATCTGAACAAAAATAATGTAAATGAAGTGTAAATTAATGTAATGAAATGAAATGGTACGATTATTAAGTAGAATAATTATTAAATAATGGAATTGGTAAAGAAAATGAGGAGTGTGATGGAAAGTTCAACGGTGACAACTATGGTGGTTGATAGGAAAAAGACTAGGTGTCGTTAATCCACTAATTAACCTTTCAAACAAACAATTTAAAAGCCAAACTAACTCTAGACTACTCTAATTGATAAATTAATATAGTGCAAGTAAGGGTCGAACCCAAGAGAAGGACTTTAAAGCTAAAGACTGGAATTGTAAACTATCAAATTCTTAGTTAAGACTCTAACTATTAATTAAGACTCAATAATCGACTTTATAAACACACAATGGTTATTAACAATGACAAAAAATAGATGAACATAGACCAAAGGGTAGTTGAGTTGATTGGTAACATGAATGTAAAAGAAAGTTGCAATCTTTTCTAACAAGGCACTATGACAAACACTTTGTATGCAAGAAAATTCAATATTAAAGTGAACTTAGTGTAACTTCCTCTTAATAACCAACAATTAGCAAAGCTTGACCCTTTTTAGTCTCTTAAAATTATCCACCCAGCGCAACGATTGATGTGACTCATATTTATGCACATTTAGTCCCCTAACTAGCCCCGTTCCTATGCTTCTAACATGCATTAGGGTCGTTTTTTAACACCCGCCATTTTAATAAATCTCATTTATTTTATTTTTATTTATGGATTTAAATTTTATTTATTTATTTAAATTTATCAGTTTACGTTTATATCATTAATTAATTTCGTTTTAAGTCTTATTCCAGTCCGATTTTATTAACGGACTTGACTTTTATATAAATGATCATTTTAATATTTCATTTTCCGAAAAAGCCAATTTGGGCTTTGTTGGTGCGTGTGTTTGCACCACAAGTAATTATAACTTTGTTAAGTAATAATTAGCCAATCATTTTATTTATTTATATTTTTTTAAAAAATAATAATAATATGAGACTGAGTCCCATATGGTTTGTTTGGCCGTGGTTTGTTGAGATAATAAGAGATATGTTGTTACACTTCTTACTCCTTTAAAACTCTCTTATTTCACATCATTTGTCCACATTCATTAGCCTTTCAAAAAAATAAGAAAAAACCTAATTCTCCCCCTCCTTTGTGCCATGAGATATTGCTCTCAATCACCATCATTTCTTCTTCAACCTTGCTCTGATTTGTTCGTTATTAGTCTTATTTTAAGGGTAATTCTATTACTCAGGTAGTTTTTTCATTAGACTTTCGTACCCTATGATTCATATGAATTTATCTTTGTTTTTGTAGGCTATCGAGAGGACTCTGACGCAGACAAGTATTTTGTTGTTTCGGATCTTGACAAATAAGGTAACTTCGACGTTACTCGATATCGCAAGATGTATTTGTTGTAGTTGTATGTATTAAGAAATTTGAGGATATTTATGAAAATGATATTTCTAGCCTGAATATATATTATACAGATGACATTATTTTTCCTTAATTTTATTTTGGTCATAAAGTATTTATTTCGGATTTTATAGTGTTAATATGGTTTTTACGATTATAGCGATGCTGAACTGTTTTAATTAGATTTAAAATATTAAATTATAAGGTTAATTCTCGAAATTTTAATATGTGGCCGAGACACTGTATATTAGGTTGTGTGTAATAGTTTAGGTCTTGAAACATTAATTTCGATTTAATAAGTATTTTACAAATTTTGGTGAAAACCGTCGTAAAATCTGTCAAATCTGATTGTCTTTTTGTAAAACTCATATCGGATGTTTTTATTTCGAATCCGTAAAAGTATTGAATAGTGACTCATATATTTTCATGTCTAGAGTCTGCACAAAAAATTTCATTAAATTACAATGAACGGTTTGCTAATAATAAACTATTTGTGAACAGGTCGCCTGTAAACCACGTTTTAGACTTTTGCTCAAAGTTTCGTTTGTAAAATATATTTTCCTTTCGATACAGTGTCTAATATTTTTTTCACAGAAACTTTACAATGTCTATTTATGTTTAAAATTTTTCCTTGCCTTAAAATGGTTTCTAAAAGTGGAGTTATGAACTGAAACATTATGGGTGACGTTTTCTGACAGTTTTTAGAAATGAATTTTTAGACCCCTGATACTTTCGTTTTTTCAAGTTGGTTTTGAAATGAAAGTTGTAGCCAAGAGCTACATGAAACCATGAAAACTGGCCTTGTATCATTTAGATTTTTTTGTATTTAATTTTGAGTTTTACACTACTGTTGTTCTGTTTTATAAACTGTTTTAGAACTCCGTCTCATTAAGGCCTAAATAATATATCTTTACTAAAGTATTTTAAGTCATTTGATAGTTTAAGTTTTAATTACAATGACTTATCTAATTTAAAGTCCTTGAATTAATTTTCTACTTTTGGAAGTAAAGTTTATGTTTTCTGTTTTGAAGAAATAAAAGTGTAGTTCACTTACGAGCATTTGAATAATATATAATGAATAATATACTATCCTTGAGATAGTTTGAGTTTAGAATAATTAAAGTAAGGGCAAAGAATAATAAACTAAGGTGGACAGGTTCTTATACAACCATATGATTGGGTATCCTGCGGGCGATAGAGTTTGTCGTAGAGTCATGTACATGTACTTAGACTGGGACTTCGCACTGCGTGGTAAGACGTGTCCTATTATAGCTTGTTGTCTAGTGAGTGGACTTGGAGCTAGTCACCTTTGCGTGACACTGGATTCCCGAAACTAGTGTAAGATGTTGCGGCGTCAAAGAGTATAGCTAAAGTGAATATCTAGCCTGAACTGTATTATTTCCATTCTATCATTATAGAAATTATGCTTTTAAGCATGCATCACGTTTATCTCAAGCATGAGTTTGGTAATTTATTTTCGTTACATATATTTTGATATTTCAATCTATTTTTGATATATTATTGCTTCTGTAACATTTATATCATGTGATATGGCTTGGAGAACGTCGAGTTACTCCCCACCGATTGTGGCTGTTATGTTTATAACATGACAGGTGTTAGCTTTGCTGGGGATTTCTGTGTGAGCTAGCGAGTAGTTTGAAGATCCTACTCTATTTTTCTGCTTTTTTTTTTTTTTATGGTTTTAGTTCTGAACAATTTTGGAGGTTTTCTTTATTTTTCGCCCTTTTTATAAAAGTGGCATTTGATTAGACTTAACCATTTAATTTTATCCTTGAGAATTTTATACATTCTCAATTTATAACAGTTAGTACTTTTATCTTTGTGTATTTTATCCCATTCGACAGTGTTTCCGCCACTGTTTTGCACTAGATTTTATACGGGATTACAGTTGGTATCGGCGCATCACTGCTCTCGACGCTCACACATTGATCTTTAGGAATATGCCTAATAAATGATTTGACTAAATAAATGAGATAGAGAGAGATGAGTAGAAACAAATAAGAACTTGTTTGCTAGCTTATGTGTTTGTGTAACTCAATGGCAAGCATTGAATTTATGTCTTGTTTTCCCGACAAAGATGATGAAGGATGAGGACTTGGTGCTGAAAGGAAAATACAGCGGTGGTTTCTAGCCTAGATTCAGTTTTGCTCAAACTACAGACCAGATGACCAAGAATAGACTCAAGTTTCACAATCGTGCAGTAGACCAACAGTTGATTACACTGTGGATCTGTTAGATGGAGCGCCTAATATTGGTGTGATTATTTCCCAGCAAGAAGATGGAGGGATCTAGTGAGCCCTCTTGCAACTCTAGAAGCCTGCAGATTCCTTCTTTGGTCTCAGATCTTGTTATTCTACGACTAATGTAACACCACCATACTCCAAGTGCCTTCCCAAGACCACTTAAGGCATGGGAATGCTACCATATCAGTTACCCGAGGCAATGTATATCAAATAGACAATAAAGAAACATACTTTATTAAATGATTTTAAAGCGATACAAGTCCAAATCTCAAAACTGATAAAGTAAATACAACTGTTTCCCAAAACTGTCAAACCAACTGAAATAATGTAAAATAATGTTTGTGACACAGCGGAAGACTTCTAAACAGCTCGTGGTGACTCAACCCAGCTATCCCATTCCAATCAACTCATACATGCTCAATAACTGCTCACCATCACCGAATGGATCACCACAATTTTCAAAACATTTAAACCGGGGTCAGTGCTGATTACATAAAACAATACAGCTAAAACAATAAACATTCCAAACTAATAAACCAATCTCCATCATAACTCCACACACCTGACTACACACTAAAGTGTGTAGTCCTGCCAGAATACTTGATGCGTGTATTTTATATAAGGTTTTCACCTCATTTTTACATGCATTTCTGTACTATTTACGTGGCATCTAGCTACAAATACCCCCAAATATTCTACTTTGGATCGTTTTGTGTAAATTGCAGGAATAAACCAAAGAGGAGATAAGTCGAGCCTAAACTCGTCCCATTTGCATGCATTTATGGAGAACAAGGAGCCGGAGCTTGGAATCTATAACTTTGAAGACGTGTGAGCTGGTTTTGGAAGGTGTCATAGTGTCTAACGTGCCAAAATAGCTCGATCGACTACTTTTCTAGTTGAAAGAATGCTTTATATACTGAAGGTTACTCGATCGAGCAGTTCCAGTATCCAATCGAGAAGACAATACAAGGAGTTACTCGATCAAGTGGTTTATTTCCACTCAATCGAAGGGTTTGTCGCTTAGTTGCTCGATCGAGTTAGTTATTTCCACTCGATCGAGTGGTTTGGCTTGTAATAGAGTTTTTTCTGCCTAATTTCGTATGGGCTTTTGTAATTAGGCTATGGATTAGGTTTAAGGGGGAGATTTTCGTATGCTGCTAAATAGAGTAGACTGCGTAACTCTTCCTCATTCATTCACTTCTACTTTTATCTTTTGCACTTCTTCTTTCATTTTACTCTTCTTCTACTCTTTTCTACTCGGATTCGGATTTGTAATCGGTATTATTTCTCCTTTTATTTCTTAATCGCAATTATCATTTTTTTTTCTATCTTTCTCTTATTGCTTTTATTACTGTTGATTTGATTCTTCATTTTCATCATTATTATGTTTAATTCTTGTTATCTATATAGTATTATTGTTGATTCGATAGTAATGTGTAGCTAATTCTCCCTTGCTAAGACTAGGGAATACATGATTATGAAGGAATAGTTATTGCCATCTTAGGTCTTGTGCTTGTGTGGCCTCTGTTGTTAATCACTGTATTTAACTGTTTCTGTCTAATTGAGTCGACGCAATTAGTCATTTTATCGTAGTAAACCTTGACCTGGACCGGAAGGTTGGAAAGGGCGAGACTTGTAGCAAACATTAGGGCACTGTAGTGAGGGCGGAAGCTAAGCTATTTGTGCTTTAGGGCGAATTGAGACCGGAAGGAGATATTCACTGCTCCTCAGACCATACTTGCATTGGCTTGAGATCTAGATTGCTTGACTGAATGTTCATGGTGAACCGACTGTCTTAGCTGTTTGCTCCATATTTGCTTAATCTTTATTCTCTTGCTTTTCTTCTCTTTCTTAGTCTTTTTAGTTTAAAACAATCAAATACACCCCCCCCCCCAATTTGGTTACCATGACGAACTTAGGCAAAGCTGACATTTTCCCATCTCCCTTTGGAGATCGACCCGACTTCCATAGCTATTAGTTAGAGCCAGTTGGTTATTTTTGATTGGTATACGACTGCCATGTCAAATTTTGGCGCCGTTGCCGGGGAGGTGGCGCAATTTTGTTGCTTTATTTAAGTTTGTCTCTCGTTTCAAGGAATTTATTCCTTGAGACTGATCTCATTTTTGCAAAGTTTTTGATTGGTTTTGCAGGTTATCTGTTCTGTAAGAGAACATCGTCGCACCTCCTTTACTTTGTAAACTCTTTTTGCCAGGATGCCTAATATAGCCAGCCATTCAGAGCCTAATGTGGCTTCCCTCCCAAAAGGTTTCTTACTACCCACTACTGAGTCGGGAACCTTTGGAATCCACCCATCCTACATAAAGCTGGTCGAGAGAAATCTCTTCAGAGGGGTACCTGAAGAAGATTCGTGCAGGCATATAGAGCTATTTACGGAGTATTGCTCTACCATTCCTCTTGCTGATGGGGTGACACACGACAAGGTGAAGGGAGTTCTTTTTCCCTTTTCTTTAGCTGATGAAGCCCGGGAATGGTTGAGGGATTTAGATAGGGAAGCAGCCGGTGTAACCGACTAGAGTTCTCTTGCTTTAGGCTTTTACAGGCGATATTTCCTACCGCAGCGCACCAACGCCCTGAGAGCTCAGATTACTTCTTTTGAGCAATTGCCTACCGAAGACTTGGATGGGGCGTGTACTAGGTTCAAGAAGCTCGTCCGTTATGTTCCTTATCACGGGTTCAAGCGTTGGTTCCTTTGCACCCAATTTTACAACGGGTTATATCGGAACGAGAGAGCTATTCTTGATAGTGTAGCTAAAGGGAGATTCACGAAAAATGTGGACGATGATCAGGGGTGGCGTCTTATTGAAGAGATGGCTATCCATGTTGCAGAATATGGAAATCCCCGAGGGAGTGGGCAAGTTAACGAGTTGGCTGCAGCTGTAGTGGAAAGTCCTAGCAAAAGTCTAGGTAATGTGGAGATTACGGAGGCTATGGATGATAGTGCACAGGTTTGTTCAATTACTGAGCATGTGGAAATATGCGGTAGATGTGGCATGGAGGGGCATGACCCTATTGATTGTCTGGCGAGCATAGAACGCATCCTTGCTTATCAGAAATACAAGCAAGGAGTTCCTTTTTCTCAATTATATGAAGAAATAAAAAATGTTTCTACTCCTTCTACGCCGGCGCCACAACCGGTCTCTCCTTCTACAAACGAGGAAATTGCCAAACTGAAATCCTTGATGTTGAACTTAACACAATAGTTTGGGGAGAAATGTAGCAAGAATGAAACTGTTATCGTGGAGTTAAGGGAACAAGTGGCGCAATTGACACTCGCGAAAGACCAAGCTAACCATCCACCTACATGCGATCCAGTTAATGCAACGAATCTCCAAAGTGGCCTTGCTCATGAGGGGCCAAAAGTACCAGAAGACGGGGTTGTGACAACTGATAATAGCCCGGATGATGATTTGGTTGAATTTCTAGACGATATCCTTGCTGCGTGTTATCCAGACACTCGATCGAGTGAAATTTCTACTCGATCGAGTGAAATAATCCATCCAATCACTCAATCGACTGATAATTGTGGTCGATCGAGTAGTGCCCAATTCATAGATGCTCGATCGAGTGATATTTTTGCTCGATCGAGTGAAAAAGAGGAAGAAATCACTCGATCGAGTGAAGAAGATGGTCGATCGAGTAAATGCCAAGATGAAACCACTCGATCGAGTGAGGAAAGTACTCGATCGAGTGCCAGAACCAGCGGAGACTCTACTTTGACATCTAATTCCGTTACCGTGTCATCTTCCCCTGCTGTGGAGACGTCACGCACTGATGAAGGTAAAGAAAAAGTCGCGGGTCCACTCATTTATACCAGAGTACCCTTTCCAAGTCGTCTGAAGGACGCGAAGGTCGAGCGATAGTACGGTAAGTTTGTGGACGTTGTGAAGAACCTCCAGGTAACTGTCCCTTTTACCGAACTTGTTACCCAGGTACCTATTTACACTAAATTCATGAAAGATACTGTGACGCGTAAGAGAGAGCTAAGTGAATTTGAGACCGTTTCATTTATGGAAGAGTCTAGTAATTTACTTTTAAATAAGGCTCCACCTAAAATGAAAGACCCGGTAGCTTTTCTATTACATGTGGTTTAGGCAATGTGGTTATTGATAAGGCTCTTTGTGATTTAGTAGCCAGCGTTAGTGTCATGCCCCTATCTGTCTGTAAGAAATTGAATATGGGTCATCTTAAGTTGACTAATATTACCCTACAGATGGCTGATAGATCTGTTAGGAGACCCTAGGGTGTCTTAGAGGACGTGCCAGTGAAAATAGGCAAGTTCTTTATACCAGTAGACTTCATTGTTTTAGACATAGCTGAGGACACCCGGACCCCGATTATATTAGGAAGACCGTTCCTTTGTACAGCAGGGGCCATTATTGATGTCAAACAAGGGCGTTTGACTCTTGCAGTATGGGATGACGCGATTACCTTCAGTCTGCCTAGTACTTTAGCTCGGCCAATGATAGAGGATACATGTTATTCCGTTGATATTATTGACGAGTCTATTTATGACTTCTGGTCGGGTTCTTTTATGAAGGACCCATTAGAAGCTCTTATGCTTTTGGATGAGTGTGCAGATAACCCAGCTGACGATGATGCTGTGTTGGATTTGCTTATAGATGATTTAGATGAGCGTGAACTCACCGATGATGAGGGAGAGTAAGTGGAATAGATGATCAGTACTCTTTGCTCCATTGAGATAAAGGTAACGGAGCGTAAGCCTCTTCCCTCTCATCTAAAATATGCTTTCTTAGATGATACTGAGCGATATCTAGTCATCGTTAGTGCTAAGCTTGATAATGATCAGCTGACTTCTTTGTTAGCTGTGCTTTAGAAAAACAGGAAAGCTTTGGGTTATTCTTTGGACGATATCAAGAGGATTAGTCCCAATATTTGTATGCACAGGATAAAGCTGGAGGAAGATCACAAACCTTGCAGGCAGGGCCAGCGCCGGCTGAATCAAAAAATGCAAGATGTTGTGATGGCTGAGGTAATGAAGCTGCTCAACGCAGGTATTATCTATTCTATTGGTCATTCTAAGTGGGTGAGTCCAGTGCAGGTGGTCCCGAAGAAAGGAGGGACTACCATGGTTAGGAATGATAAAAATGAGTTAATACCCACTCGAGTAGTGTCTGGTTGGCAGATGTGTATAGATTACAGACAGCTGAATGCCGCCACCAAGAAAGATCACTTTCCCCTTCCTTTTATTGATCAAATGGTAGAAGATTAGCTTCTCATAAGTTTTTCTGCTATCTAAACGGGTATTCAGGATTCTTTCAGATCCCTATTCACCCAAATGATCTAGCTAAGACAACAATTACTTGTCCTCAGGGCGTGTTTGCTTATCGCAGGATGCCTTTTGGTTTGTGTAATGGCCATGCCACCTTCCAAAGGTGCATGATGGGGATATTTTCAGAGTATATTGAGTCTATTATGGAAGTTTTCATGGACGATTTCAGTGTTTATGGAAGTGATTTTTCTAACTGTCTGTCTAACCTTGATAAAGTGTTGCAGCGCTGCATTGAGGTTAATCTCAAGCTTAACTGGGAGAAGTGCCACTTCATGGTCAACGAGGGAGTTGTCTTAGGGCACTTAGTTTCTGATAGAAGAATAGAAGTTGATAAAGCAAAAGTGGAAGTGATTCAGCAATTACCTCCTCCTGTTAATGTCAAAGGAGTGAGAAGTTTCCTTTGTCACACCGACTTTTATCGCCGGTTTATCAAGGATTTCTCAAAAATTGCGAAACCACTTACACAGCTGCTACTTAAGGATGCCACTTTTGTATTTACTGATGAGTGTCTTTCTGCGTTTAACAAGTTAAAGAAGGCTTTAGTCTCTGCGCCGATCATACAGCCTCCCGACTGGGGCTTGCCATTTGAGATAATGTGTGATGCCAGTGACTATGCACTAGGAGCAGTGCTAGGCCAATGGAAAGACAAAGGTTTAAATGCAATCTACTATACGAGCTGAACTCTGGATGAGGCTCAAGTGAAGTACACAACCACTGAAAAAGAGCTGCTAGTTGTAGTTTATGCCTTAGAGAAATTTCGTTCTTATTTGATTGGGTCGGAAGTTACTGTTTTTACTGACCATGCAGCTTTGAGGCATCTCCTTGCCAAGAAAGAGGCTAAACCATAGCTATTGAGATGGATACTCCTTCTCCAGGAGTTTGATTTGCAGATTAAAGATAAGAAAGGAGCTGAGAACGTTGTAGCTGATCATCTGTCGCGACAAGAAGGGGAAGATTCTTTACCTATTGATGATTCTTTTCTTGATGAATCTTTATTTGCTGTATTATCGTGTATTGGTAACCAAGAGCCTTGGTATGCAGATATAGCTAACTACGTTGTAAGTGGCAAGCTGCAGCCTGACCTTTCTCATCAGCAGAGGAAGCGTTTTCTGTATAACGCTAAGCAGTATTTTTGGGACGATCCTTATTTGTTTAAGGAATGTGCAGACGGTCTCTACAGACGGTGTATTCCGCAGTGGGAGACCAAAGTAGTCCTAGAAGGCTGTCACTCCTCTTCCTATAGTGGTCACCACGGTCCATCGCGCACTGTGGCTAAGGTACCTCAGTCTGGTTTTCATTGGCCTTCTTTGTTTGCTGATGCTAAGTCTTTTGTTTCAGCTTATGATGCTTGCCAACGATAAGGGAACATTTCAAAGAGACATAAGATGCCACAAAATGGTATCTTAGAGGTTGAGGTTTTCGATGTCTGGGGCATTGATTTCCAAGGACCGTTCCCGTCTAGTAAAGGTAACAGGCACATTTTAGTAGCTGTAGATTATGTGTCGAAGTGGGTTGAGGCAATTGCCTCACCTCATTGTGATGCCAAGACCGTGATAAAAATGTTTAAAAAGGTCAGATTTCCCCGATTTGGTGTCCCTAGGGTCGTCATTAGTGATGGGGGAATGCACTTTAAAGAAAAGAAACTAACTTCCATTTTGTCTAAAGTTGGTGTTCAACACCGGCGTGGTTTGGGGTACCATACCCAAACTAGTGGTCAGGTTGAGGTCTCTAATCGCGAACTGAAAGAGATCCTGTCTAAGGTAGTTTCTAAATCACGAAAGGACTGGAGTCTTAAATTAGAAGACACATTATGGGCTTACAAAACTGCCTTTAAGACACTAATTAGTGCATCACCTTATAGGTTAGTTTATGGGAAATCATGTCATTTATCTGTTGAGTTGGAATGTAAGGTTTGGTGGGCAATTTGCGAGCTTAACTTTGATCCTAAGTTGTGTGGTCAGAATCGTCTTTTGCAGCTAGATGAGTTGGAAGAATTTAGGCTTAATGCCTATGATAGAATCGTCCGTCGCAAATTTTCCTCGCAAAATGCGATCTTGTGACGGAAAATATGTCGCTAAAAACTTGCTACGGAATTTGCAACGGAATTTCCGTCGCAAAAAATTTTTAACGATTTTTTTTTTTGTCTTTTTCTTGAACTTCGTCTAATCCCGCGTTTTTCAAACCCGCGAAGTAATTCCCGCGTCAATTCTCAAGTCATAATGCAATCAAACAAGCAAGTGAAACAACCTTAATAAACATAAGAAATCTGTGTTTCTTCGTCGATGTGGGACAAATTTTTTTAAGTTTGCGACGGAATTTCCGTCGCAAATTTAACTTTTCCGTCGCAAAATTTTTCCCGCGCATGTGAAAAACACCCGCGAAATCCCAAAAAAACTTGCAACGGAATTTCCGTCGCAAAAACTTGCAACGGAATTTTTCGTCGCAAAATTAAAAAAATTCCGTCGCAAAAATGATACTACCGTCGCAAGTAAAAAATCTCCGTCGCAAGTTCTTGTTTGCGACGGAATTTGCATCCGTCGCATTATATCCGTCGATATTGATTGTTTTTCTTGTAGTGGCATTTATAAGGAAAGAAGAAGAGATGGCATGACAAAAGAATTCTAACTCGAGAATTCCATGTTGGGCAGAAGGTGCTGCTGTTTAATGCGCGACTGCGATTATTTCCTGGCAAGCTGAAGTCCAGGTGGAGTGGTCCTTATACGGTGATAGCTGTTACTAAATTTGGATCCGTTGAGCTAGAAAGCCCCGAGAGAAATCGGTTTAAGGTAAATGGGCAGTATGTGAAGCATTATCACGAGGCAAATGAAGCAGACAATCGTGTTGAAGTTTTGTACTTCGACGAGCTTGACGTGCCAGTTAATTGATGCCAGAAAGGTCGTGCGGGACCTCTTAAACCTGCGCTCTTCGGGAGGCAACCCGGACTGTTTTGCTGTATTTTTGTTGAACTTTTTCCTTCACTTTGAGCCTTTTGTTGAACTTTGAACGCTGTTTTATGCAACCGTAGTATTTTCCTTGCTCTTTATGCGTGTTTTGCAGGTGTATTCACTCGATCGAGTAGTGTTTCTACTCGATCGAGCACATTTGAGATGATATTCACTCGATCGAGTATTTTATTTACTCGATCGACAAACTGCAATTTCACAATCACTCGATCGAGTGATTATTTCGTTCGATCGAGCCATTCTGACACCAAATCACTCGATCGACCTGTTCTAGGTCACTCGATCGAGTAGTTTCATCTTCCAACCGTTACTTTTCATCTGTTGAGCTACCGTTTGACTTCCTTTGACCTCCCATGTTCATAGTCGGTTTGGGGAGGTCCCTCTTCTCGACGTTTTGTAAGTATTCCGACCCCAGTTAACCTTTTCTCCACAGTTTGCATTTCTTTCCCTATTTTTGGTACAATGAGGGCATTGTACGGTTTGGTTTGGGGAGGTATGCTTCCATAACGGTGTCTGCATGTTTTCTTGCATTTTCGTTTACACCTCTATTTATTTTCGCATGCATTGTCGTTTTAATTCAAAAATCATATAAATTTCAAAAAATTTCACGTTTAATTTGAGTCAGAACGTCTGAACTTTGACGCTACATTGAATCTTTACCTTAGCCTTGCATATTCTTAACATTTAGTTGGCATGATAATGTGCATGATCTACGAGTTTTTGTTTCTCTCCTATCTGAACGAATAGACTTGACTCATATATTGGCAAGCTACATTACATTCTGAGGTTAGAGCTTTATAAACTGGTGACATGCATGACTGGTTTCATTTAGGATGTGAGTAGTACTCTCTGTAAGGCATGTAACATCAATTTGCATAAGCATGAGTCTAGTCTTCTTAATACCTATATGCATTCGGTCTGTGGATGGTGACACATGTTAGGAGAGGCAGTTCCCTTTTATTTCATTCTACCTATGAGCTCCACATAGCCAAATTGCCCTTTTTGTCCTACTAGCTACAAACTATAATTTTTTCCTACCCTAGCAAAGCTAGTGATGTATAGCTGTTTGGAATGCTTTACTGCAGTTTGGTTATTTTTATCTGATTTCAGAAGTTGGTGGAAGAATAGTAGGGAATGAAAAGAAAAAAAAAGATGAATGAAAATGAAAAAAAAAAGAAAAAAAAATGAAAAGAAAAAGATTGGAAATATGAAAAAGAAAAAGAAAAAAAATCATGTGCAGAGAAATGAGAAATTGTATGGATGATTTTCACTACCATGTTTTATTTATATTTTATGGAGGGTTGACAAGTTTATGGTGTATTGTGAGTTGAGTGCATTGAATTTGCACCGTTTTGTTTTGTTGTATTGAGTATGAAGTTGGGATGTAGTTAAATATTTGGATTCGTTGTTGCTAGCCTGGCTATTAACTCCACATATCCAAATTCATCTTAGCCCCTTCTTACCCATTACCTCACTTAACCAAATTTAAGTCCTCGGCATGTGTCTTGGTCATTAGTATGGTTGCATTATTCATGTTAACTGCATGCATGTTCTAATAGGTCGAGTTAGGTGAGTGTCTTTACTTCTTTCTATCTTTCACATATATACTCACCTTGTGCCTAAATTTGAGTGATGAGCGACCCGTGAGAGTCCGATACTTTTGAGTCTTGCAAGGTCGACGGTTCAGTAAGTTTGAAACATTGATTTAATTCGTTTGCACTTATCATTTGCCACTTAGTTAGTTGTTGCATTAAACTAGTTTTGGTGGATGATTTGTAGCTGATGCGTTGGTCCCGTTCCACTATTTATTCTTAGTTGCATTCATAGTTTGCTTGGGGACAAGCAAAGGTCTGGTTTGGGGAGATTTAATGCGTGTATTTTATATAAGGTTTTCACCTCATTTTTACAGGCATTTTTGTACTATTTACGTGGTATCTAGCTAAAAATACCCCCGAATATTCTACTTTGGTTCGTTTTGTGTAAATTGCAGGAATAAACCAAAGAGGAGATAAATCGAGCCTAAACTCATCCCATTTGCATGCATTTATGGAGAATAAGGAGCCGAAGCTTGGAATTTATCACTTTGAAAACGCGTGAGCTAGTTTCGGAAGGTGTCATAGTGTGTCTAACGTGCCAAAATAGCTCGATCAACTACTTTTCTAGTCGATCGAATGCTTTATATACTGAAGGTTACTCGATCGAGCAGTTCCAGTATCCAATCGAGAAGACAATACAAGGAGTTACTCGATCGAGTGGTTTATTTCCACTCGATCAAAGGGTTTGTCGCTTTGCTGCTTGATCGAGTTATTTATTTCCACTCGATTGGGTGGTTTGGCCTGTAATAGAGTTTTTTCCGCCTAATTTCGTATGGGCTTTTGTAATTAGGCTATGGATTAGGTTTAAGGGGGAGATTTTCGTATGCTACTAAATAGAGTAGACTGCGTAACTCTTCCTCATTTATTCACTTCTACTTTTATCTTTTGCACTTCCTCTTTAACTTTACTCTTCTTCTACTCCTTTCTACTCGGATTCGGATTTGTAATCGGTATTATTTCTCCTTTTATTTCTTAATCGCAATTATCATTTTGTTTCTATCTTTCTCTTATTGCTTTTATTACTGTTTATTTGATTCTTCATTTTCATCATTATTATGTTTAGTTCTTGTTATCTATATAGTATTATTGTTGATTCGATAGTAATGTGTAGCTAATTCCCCCTTGCTAAGACTAGGGAATCCATGATTATGAAGGAATAGTTATTGCTATCTTAGGTCTTGTGCTTGTGTGGTCTCTTTTGTTAATCGCTGCATTTAACTGTTTCTGTCTAATTGAGTCGACGCAATTAGTCATTTTATCGTAGTAAACCTTGACCTGGACCGGAGGGTTGGAAAGGGTGAGACTTGTAGCGAACATTAGAGCACCATAGTGAGGGCGGAAGCTAAGCTATTTGTGCTTTAGGGCGAATTGAGACCAGAAGGAGATATTCACTGCTCCTCAGACCATACTTGCATTGGCTTGAGATCTAGATTGCTTGACTGAATGATCATGGTGAACCAAGTGTCTTAGCTATTTTCTCCATATTTGCTTTATCTTTATTCTCTTGCTTTTCTTCTCTTTCTTAGTCTTTTTAGTTTAAAACAATCAAATACAACCCCCCAATTTGGTTACCATGACGAACTTAGGCAAAGCTGACATTTTCCCATCTCCCTGTGGAGATCGACCCGACTTCCCTAGCTATATTAGTTAGAGCCAGTTGGTTATTTTTGATAGGTATACGACTGCCCTATCAATACTCATCGCAACTAATATTCCACACCGCCAGTGGGGGACCACAGCCTTTCCCACCTAAACCCCGCTCATCTCATCTAAGCGATAAACCCAATTTCCTAAATTTGCACATCCCTTCTGTTGCGGGTTCCATAGAAGGCGAATCAAGGGTGTGAAGCCACTCAGGCAAGTGACTCCACTCAGCCGAGGACGTACCTCGCAAACCACACACAATTATATAACAACCACATTATATAATCAACAATCACCAATTCTAAATCCGATATGATATAAATAAACAACAACGATTAATCATCAACAATGCCATGTAAACAATACTAAGTAGGGAAACCCTACCTGGAATAGCAACCACAAGACCGTCACAGCAGCTAATCAGTAATATTCCTCTACCAATCATCCTCCTATAACATATATTCACATAATTATCACCTAATCAATATAATCCTCCCAAACCCCCTAATTCTACCCAATTAGGGTTACAAACAAACTTATCAAAACATTATAAAAACTAGACAAGAATCTTACCCTTGACGCGATGAACTCATTGGCGTAAATAACAAGACAATCCGACGATCCTAGCCTTGGGATTTGTTAACAACGCGAAGAAAGCGAACTACATAACTTCTTTTTCTTTTGAAAGGTTTTAGAAACGTGAAAAAGTGATTAGGAAGAATGACGGAAACCTTTTAAATTAATCACGCGTTATTAACAAAACTCGGCTAAAATAACCCGTAAGACTCACTTACTTGATCAAGTAAGTGACTTACTCGATCGAGTGCGCCTTACTCGATTGAGTGTCATACGTACTCGATCGAGTACCCATCAGGTCACCTACTGTTTCGTATAAAAATATATACTTACTCAACAGAGTAAGCCCCACTCGATAGAGTACCTATTGACATAGAAAACCGTAGTATTACAGTCTTCCCTCCTTAAAAAGAACTTCGTCCCCGAAGTTCAACCCATAAAAAAAAAAACATACTATCTCAACTCCAACACAACAACGTAACCAAAACTTAAAACAGAACTCCCAACCAACACTCAAACCGACTCAAAGCAACTACTAACTGTACTAAAACCAGCATAAAGCATACAAAAACCTTATGCGACTATCTCCTACCCCTCTAAAATAAACATGGTTACGTCCCCATAGCCACACATATCTGATCGAAAAGAGACAGATAACGCTCCCTCATAGCCTCTTCCGCCTCCTAAATAGCCCCCTCAACCTCATGGTTAGACCAAAGAACATTAAGCAACACCGTTTCCCCATTCCTAGTTTTCCGAACCTTGCAATCAAGAATATATTTTGGCACCTCAAGATAAGACAAGGACTCATCCAACTCTATGTTCTCCACCTCTAACACATGTGAAGGATCGCTCACATACTTCCGTAGCAGAGATACATGAAAGACATTATGCACCCTATCCAAAGAAGCTGGTAATGCTAACCAGTAAGTAACCTCACCCACACGATCCAAAATCTCATATGGTTCGATAAACATCTGGCTCAGCTTCCCTTTCTTACCAAACCACATGACCCCACGCATAGGAGAAACTTTCAAAAGAACCTTGTCCCCAACCTAAAACTCTATTTCACGACGATGTAAATCTGCATAACTCTTTTGTCGATCCTGGGCGCTTTCATCTTTTGCCTGATCAGCTGAATGATACGTCTTGTTGGACCATATAGCTTATATGTTTATGTTTTGATGATGTCAAGGTGTTTTATATTTATTTTATAAAGCCCGGTTTAGTGATGGAGTCCGGTTTTATGATTGACGTTAATTGATGGTTATTGGATCAACTTATGAGTTGGACTTTACTATCTATTAGGGTTTCCATATAGCCTCTCCTAAAAACCTAAATTCTAATTATATACTAACATTAGGGTTTGCATGGTTCACGAGCTTATGAGCCGTGTTGTGCCGTGTTGCCTATGAGATATTAGGTAAAGATTTTGTTTCTATAATAATATCTTTACATATCTATATATCTTACTTAATATATTCTTTATGGTAAAAGATATTCTTGTTTTAGGAAATCTTATTATAAGCTTAGAATTTATACTAAAGATAATACTTGGAAAGATTATATTCTATCTTTTAGAATATTCTTTATTATCTTTTATGGCTTTTAGGAAAGAGATAATAAGAAGATATAATTTGTAATTATATCTTATTATTTCGGCTATTAGGGTTTCTATGAAATCGTGTAGCTTTCCTCTTCCTTGCCTATAAATACTTTGTTATTTACAACATCTAAAATAGAGACCTTAAGCATAAAAATTGTTTTCATATTTTAAAGAGCAAACCGTGTGTTTTTAACGAAAATCGATTTGCATATTTTGAAAGGTCGTGTTTTACAAAACTCGCATACTTGTTCTTCATTTATCGTTATAAGATAATAGTGCTTAGTTGATTTCTTAACTTGTTCATTAACGTGAACCTTTGTTAGAATCATTAGTGCTTTCTTATTAGCGTAAGTTAGTCACTCGAGTATTTAACGGTACTCATTGAGTTACAGCTAGAGTTAGTTGTACGAGTTGGGTTAGTAAATTTGTAATCCGTAGAAAGGTACTAAATTTATTAATCGAGAATAGTGGACGTAGGTTTCGACTTGTGAAACTGAACCACTTCAAAAATCCGTGTGTCTCCTCTTGTTTCGTTCGTTCGTTTACTTTGCTTACAATCGTTCATTGATTAGTTAAAGTTTAATCAATAAACTTTAAATAATCAATTACATACGCACAATCGAAAAAGCTTTAAAAAGTTTTAAATCCTCAATTCACCCCCCCCCTCTTGAGTATTTTGGATCAATAGACTCTTCAATTGGTATCAGAGCCTCGTGCTCTTGATTGCCTAACCGCAAAGAGGCTGATCTATCTTGTTTTTCATTTATCTTACAGTTTTATTTTTCCGCTGCCTATCACGTGATAAATGGATTCCAAATATCTCAAGTGTCCCGTCTTTGATGGGAAGAATTACGGATTGTGGAAAAACATGATGACTCACTATGTGAAAGGACACGATTGGGAGTGCTGGAGGATTATTCAAAACAGACCACACAAAATTCTTGTTGCATCCGAGGAAGGCACTACCTATGAAAAGAAAGAAGAGGACTATGTCGAGGCCGACTACAAGAAGGCCGAGAAAAACTCCAAATCAATAAGTCTCCTGCAAAACGGAATGACCTCTACTGAGTTTGATCGGTTCTCTTCTTGTTCCACGGCCAAGGAGATATGGGATGGGCTCGAATTAGCTTATGAAGGTACTTCCATTGTTAGGAAGCACCGAATTGATTTGCTTATGCAAAAATATGAGCTATTCATTATGGAGCCTAATGAGTCCTTAGATAGCATGTCTGCAAGGTTTTCAAGCATCATAAACGAACTGAAAAACCTAGGTAGGAAATTCAGTACTGAGGACATTGCTAGAAAGGTTCTTAGGAGCCTTACTAAGAAGTGGCGTGCTAAGGTCACTGCAATGGAGGAATCATGAGATCTTGAAACCCTATCCTATCAAGAACTCATAGGTGCTCTCATGGCCCATGAAATTACTCTTAACAAATACGACGCTGAACCAAGTCGCAATAAGAGTATGGCTTTAAAGAGCGAAGAAGTGGACTCTGACCTAGAGGATGAAACTGTCTTGTTTGCACGACGTTTTAAAAATAAAAATTTTCGAAATAAACAAACAAAATCATCCTATAACAACAGTAACAACAAGTCATTCAACAAAAAGGTTAATGACTCAAAGTCGTCCTTCGCAAATAGAGGTTGCTTCAAGTGTGGAGAATCTGGTCACATGATCAAAGATTGTCCAACATGGGAGAAGATTAAGGACAAGACAAAAGGTGAGAAGACAAAGAGAGAATTCAAGCAAGTTATGATGGCTTCGTGTTGGGGAGACCTTGACTCAGAAGATGACGAGGAATCTGAAGACGACGAAGTAGCAAACCTTTGTCTTAGAAGTGTTAGTCTTGACCTAATCTCCGACAACGACGATGAAATCACAATTTCTCACTCAAACTACTGCTTTCTTGGAGAATCAGACGAAGACGATGATGAAGAGGTAAGTTACCTTGAGCTTAAGAAACGTGTTAGGAAATTGTCTAAAAGTGCTTTAATTGAATTCTTTGAACAATCTCTTGATAAGTGTCACGAACAGGATCTGGAATTGAAAGATCTAAAGGAACAGATTCTCGAAATCGCGGAAGAGAATCATACTCTCAAGACAAAAGCTAAGAAGTTGAAATCTAAAGTTATAGCTGAGAAAGCTACAACATTAGATTCTACTATGGCTGAAAAGAAGGAACTAGAGTCCAAAGCTATGGCTAATGAAGCTATAACTTCCGATCTAAAGCTTGACATCAAGCACCTTCAAGCCAAAGTTATAGCTAATGAAGCTATAACTTTAGAACTTAGAAAAGTCAAAGACCTCTTGGAAACTAAGGTCACATCTAATGAAGAAGTGATCTTGGATCAAAAGAAAGAGATAGATTCTCTTTCAAAGCAATTGAAAGAATCTAAGACCGATATGATCAATGTTAAGAAACACCACACTGATGTTGTGTTCATTCTTAACAAACGATTCCAAGACTTGATACAATTCAATTACTTGGACCGTATCTCATTTAATCACATTTCAATTTGATACGTAAATTTTACTTCCAAAATCGCCCGTCAATTTTCAAGTAATTTAATCAACTCGTAACGTTATACGATTAATTAAATAATCAATTAAGTGTATTGCCCTTTAGGTATGACCTAGGGGGTCAACTGATCACCACCGTCACACGACAGTAATGTCAAACTCTAGTCAGCCAATCATTACCGATATATGTTGACCAGTTGACAGTAACAATATTACTTCCCAATTGTATTCTTAAAATGAGATTTAGTAATGATATTTAAATCATGTGATCGCACTATTGTTGAGGACACATTTCCCAACAATCTCCCACTTGTCCTCGACAAGTGTGCGTCACCAATTCTCTTGTCCTATTACTATCTCCCACTCAATGCAAGGTGTCTTTCAGGTCGTACTTGCAAGTGATCATATCGAGAGTGGTTTCCTCGATCTGGAGAATAACTGATTGACCGGATTTATCCACTCTGGATACCTTCCGAGCGTGGCCACGCATTTCCAGTTCATTACTCCTCGAGTGGCCCTGAGATATTGTTTTAACCCTGACAAGGGGATGGACAATTCCTATCGCACTCATTCCCTTCGACTAGCCACAGCCATCATAACCCAAAATATGCCCATTTGACCCCATTTACGAAGGTCGTAGTAACACAAATCAAAGTTAATCTGAAACCGAGCCATCTTAGGTGAATAGTCTTTAGTCAAAAGAATCGACTCATTAGAATACTATAGCAGCTCTTGCCACGACCAGGCTATATAAATTTGCCAGAACTCTATAAGCGGTCATTAGGCCCGACAAGGTGTTCCTAACATCTGCCTATGTGATCGACTAGTCATCTCACATGACTGTATGGCACTTGAACTTGCCATCAATCGCATCACACTCTAGTCACTTCGAGACGTCACCTCATACAAGTGACTATGGGCGAATACAATGTTAATCCGTGTTCACTTTAACGGGGTTCAATTGTCTCTACAACCCGTTTGGATGTAACAAAGTATAATAAAAGAGTTTTAAAGTAAAACTCGAACGACAAATGCGATTATCACATATGAATAGTCAATGCCTGATTACTATTTCATATTCTATAATCTAATTTGATCTTGTACGTAGTTGTCCATTTCAATTCAATTGAAATGACATGACTCATCATGTTTAGCCTTTGACAAGGCTTTTGTTAGTAGGTTTTATCAACTTCTTGTACCTTACTCAACCTTACTACATACTCGTTTTCCTTTGTAATGTATACATTTGCATTACAAAACTTTCTGAGTACGTGTCGAGATCCAATCAAGACATAGGCCCTCTAGCCTAAGAATAGCTCCCACTTGTTTTCACAAAGTGTGCGGGACTCATCCTCTTGCACATCTCATGATTGCAAGTGTACTCAATTTCCGTTATAAATATCTCTCATTGTTCTTTATTGCCTAGAACGATTCTAGAAAATCTACTTCTTAATTATTATAGCCACAATGGTATCTTAACCATCCTAATGTGTTTTGATTATGGTTTTGTCGGAAACCATGCGCAATCTCAATTGTCAATTGTCACTTGTGTAACACCCTTACACAAAATTGCATCAAAAACACTTTGCTTTACTTCCTTAATGCTTCTGCAAGCACTTAAGGGTAATCTTTATTTACTAGGTAAAGATTACTTAAATTCGGTTTTGAAAACAATTCATCATACTCAAAGTATATGAAGTGTTATACATCATTACTCATTTAATTGATCCGGCAAAGCGGAAGCAAGTGGAATCAATCAAATATGTTCAATTTAATTGAACTAGTCATGAATCTTATCAACATAAGACTTCTTACTGACGCTAATATCATGTGGATTTATCTTCATAAATCTAGATATTAAAGATGTATTATATTACTTCAAAAGTCTTAAATCATTCTCGATGATCAATATGTCATCCACATATCGGACTAATTAAAATTTCCGTAACTCCCACTAAACTTCATGTATAAACACAACTTCTCGACTTATCGAGAAATGTTTTATCACATGATCAAAATGTTGATCCTAACTCATTGATGTCCTACTTAAGACCCTCTCTTAAGTTTCACATTATCTTAGGATTGCAAGAATCTACTAAACTCAAGACATGTATTGAATACATTCCTTCTATTGAAGAAGCGGGTTTTAGATTCACTTGCTACGTATTTCATAACCTCATAATGAAATACAATCCTTAAGAAGATCCAAATAGACTTAAGCATTTCAACTAGTGCAAAACCCTTCGCAACCAATCTTGCTTTGAAATATCTCTTTATTAGTGCAAAACCCTTTGTCACTAATCAAGCCCTTTCGTTTCGGATTTTCACGGCTCTTGGCCTTGTATTGAGTTGTGACTTAAACACTCTTATGTACGTCCTTTGTCGATTACTTTCCAGAAGTAATCAACTTGAATCAAACAATTTCTTTTGTAAGTTATAAGCTCTTTACTTTCTTAAAAGTAGCATGAATTCATCATTTTTAACAAGTGACGAATTTAACCTCCTAGGTTTTGAAGAAACAATGTCTTACACAAAACGTCTCATGTAGCCAAGAAAGACCAGTTTCTTGCGACATAACATTCTTTGTGGCATTCTTTGTGGCTCTTGAATAATTTCTCCCACCCTGTCTTCTAAAATAAACTTGTATTTTAGAAAGACAGCTTCATGAGCCGCAAACCCGTCGTACTCGTGATAATTGAAGAGGGAAAAATGAGTATTTGTTTCTTGTGAAAACTTACAAACATGGTACCCTTACCATTTCATATCTCATATGATTCGATTTAGTGGAAAAATAATTTAGACAAAAATGATAAAATCCCCAAAAGGATCAAGTAACTCAAAGTAACTTGATTGAAATCCAAACCATATCGAATAGCGTTTGAATTCTTATCTAATCACACATTATTCCATAATGCGTGCTAAGAGAGATTAACTTGTGATACTATATCCCATTTGCTTTGGCTTATATCAAAGTCTTCACTTTGATAATCCCATCACGACTAAATCGTGATTTCTTTAACTCTTTAAACTTCTTTAAAGATTTTCTATTTACCTTATTAAGTTAACATATTAGCGTCAACTTAAATCGTTGGTAAAAGAGAATGATCAACCTATTATGGATCAATGATTTATAACCTCGATCTCCTTTTCAACCAAAAGGCACGAGACATCTTGCTTTGAATACAAGATACGCATATACCATTAACAATCTAATGGTTTCAAGAGTACTCGTTAACTCTTTGCGTTCATTATTCCAAAATTTTAAGGTTTAATCTTGGGTTACCAACTTGAGTCTAGCATCATCTTCATGATATATTATTCTAGTTTGGTTTAGAATATAATCACCTTGATAATGGGCTAGCCATACATCAAATCGTGGTGTATAGGGTCACAAAAGTGAAAACCTCTTTTGTATCTTAACAAGTTTATATTCTTATTTAGAGTTTATGCACTTAATAGTCACAATTAAGTACAACTTTAAATCCAAAAACTAGATTGAGTACACAATTACTCTATCTCTCAACATTATTGTTGCTAGTCGTCATATTCTAATCATCCTATGTATCAAGTACAATGATGAAAACCTCCACTGGTTTCTAATATTGACGAAGTGGTACTAGCAAAATTTATGTTTAATCAAATAAACATTTAAAGAAGAAAGTCCCATTAGATGTCCCACAACTAACTTGTTGATTCTTCAATAATTTGGGGCAGTTTCCTTTCTTGTGTCCAACATTTAAGACAATGGAAACTTTATTGGTCGGGATTGATAGGTTTAGTATCGTCATTCCTCAATGACTTTACTCTTAACATTACCTTGTATCAATTCCATTATAATCTTTACTTCTTGAACCTCGTTCTCATCTTAACGGTTTAAGAGAATGCTCCCACTCATTTCAATGAGTCTTTGCTTTGAGAAGCAAAAATTGAATTCATGAAGATTACTCTTCATTTGTTCGTTTTAGTCTTAAAAACTGTCATTGAAGTGGTTGCGTTATTTTGGTCAATTACGAATTCTTGACAAAACTAATTACCAAAACAATTTTATCGCTTCGATGTACTTAATGCATTTAAGTACATGGAAAAACAATCCATTGCAAGTAGATGTGTTAGTCAAGAATCAAAACCTGTTTGATAATGAATAACTTTAATCTATACTCTTTACAAGAGATCCTTAGCAATGGTTTATTTGAGGTTTTAGAAGCAAACTCATATTTGTCTTTAGTTACGATATTTTAATGGAGATTTGAATTAAAAACGAAATGATATCGTATATTGAATCGTGGTAAAGAAATAGAACAATATTATAACGGAATAATGGAAAACTTAACATTCATCGTTTTATTAATACTTGTAAATAACAAGTAAAGCATTTACATAGTGACCTCTACCCAACTATGATAAATGATTCCAAGACCCAAATTCATATCGACTTAGGCACGGTATGGCCGATGAAACCCTTATCAATATAACTCGGTGGATTAACGCTTTAATCGATTCTACTTTTAGAACTCTTGGTCGATAAAATTACTCTAATATTTATCTATAGCCCGGAACACATGCAACTACGGTCGCGAATACTTCCGTTGAGCTCAATCCAAATTTCGAATAAATGTGTCCATGATCCAAATCCACATCAACTTGGGCACGGTATGGCCGATGAAACCCTCATCAACATGAATTCGGTGGATTGACATTTATCACCCACTTCCCCTACGTAACAAGGTTTGTACCCTGGTAGGGCCGAGTGCACTCCCTCACGAAATAGGTTTTCATGGTTTCTACTATTTGGTAAGGCTATGTCTCAATTGATTGTTTTAGCGAGAGGTCATGTCAATTTATTATCTATCACGTTTTAAGTGAACTAAAGCGGTGAACTACGATAATTCTAATTGACACGGTCGAAAAACTCGATAAAAGACAATGCATGTTTAGTTATGGCGATTTAGCGATGCATGTGACATAAAATAAAATGCAAGCATAAAGATAAATAAATCCTAGTATGGCCTTTCCTAAAATAGAAAAACTATTAATCTATTACATATTCGGAAACCAACTCCATTGGTCCCTTGAACTTCGGTTGTGGCACGCATCTCGAGGTAACACCGTCTTTATGTATCGCCATTCTTGAAGAAATCCGTCTTTAGGAACTCCGGAATGAATAAAATTACATAATAAATTACATAATTTCCTATTATACATTTGTAACTAAAATAAAAATAATCTATTAAATTACAAAACGGTGATACGAGATCACAATAAAAATACAACCGAATCGATATTCCCATACATTTAGGGAAATACCAATTAAAATCTAAGGCCATACTAAGTAAAATTACATAATTCAAAATTACATAAATTAAAATTATGACAATCATAAAGAAAATGCAGCATTATATTATGTATGAACATGCTCAATTTTATGCTAAATCGCCTTTTAATTAGCCAATATCGTATATTACTCGGTTTTTACGGATTTGCGTGATTTCAACATTTTATAATCACAAGAATGCACAAACTCATATTTATGCATAAGTTAATTACCCTAACCTTTTAGGACTCAAAATATAGTCTTCACTAGTAATTTGACCATAATTAACTTTTATTTACAAAATTGTTCATAAATGGACAAAAATTACAAAAATAAGCTATTAAACTTCAAATAAATCCAAAAATTTCAAATAAATTCAAAATTTGAAATTTAAATTCATGAACATTCTGGAAAAAAATTCCATGACACTCATAATGTTCAAAATCTTAGGTTAAAAATTTCAAAATTTTCCGGAAAAACAATGTTGCGGTTTATCGATATTTAATAAAATAATCATAAAAACATGGAAAAATTATTTTCATTAACTTTTCAATTTTAGATCTGAAAAAGATAATACAATGCAACATTAGACGTTTTTCCTAAGTCATAGATTATGTTTTATTAATTTTCAACTAATAATGTCACTATTTATGCCATTTTTTCTTCAAAAATTCATAAATCATGCTAAAAGACTTCTTTATAGCCAATTATTTTACACACATCTTGCAAAATTGCATGTGACAACATATTAATTTTCTATGACCAGATTCGAAATTTAACTCATATTAACCTATTTTTCTCTTAAATCCGAATTTAATGATGAAAAATTCATTTTTCGAGCATAACTAGTCCAAAAATTATGAAAATTTACAGGTTATCTCAAAATAATATATGTAACAACATATCCAAAAACCAAGTGAAAATTCGAAGTATAGCTAATTTTCGACCAAAAATGACATTTTTACTCATAAAATCACATTTAAATGTCATTATTATTAAATATGAACAATAAAAATCCGAAAAATTAACCAAAATATCCTAAAACACTTTAGGACCAGAAATATTAACATGCATGTAATTATTTCGTGATATATCATAATAACACAAATTTTACAAGTTTTATTTTGTTATTCATATAACTCGGAAAAACTTTTAACCAATTTGCATGCAAACAACCGTGGCTCTGATACCAATTGAAGGAAATGTAGATTCATATACACTTTAACATACTCATATATGTCTAAAATAATTTGTCATAAAATTAAAACGGATTTTATGCATGCAAACAATAATATAAAAGAAGAGAAATAATGTCCTTACATTCAATATTTCGGCTATATTGGGCACAAGAGAGATCACCTTTCTCTTCTTGTTCTTGAGCTATTCCAATGGATGAACAAGATCTAAGAATAAGATCTCTCCCCAAGCTTTATACCCAAGGCTTAACACTTAATCTAATTAATATTATGAATACTAGTATAATATTAATCTAGTAGAAAAAGACCCAAAATTATTATACATACTTAATAATTTCGGCTATATGGGAGAGAAGAAGAAGAGAGAGTTTTTGTCTCTCTAGAAATCTTATATTTTGATGAGTAAAAGAATGAATGAGCATACACTACCTCTTAGTGAATATTAGGCAAAATAAGAAAAACAAACTCAAGTGTTTTTACTTCCCAAAACCGGTGGGAGTGGAGGAAGGAAAGAGCCAATGCATGAAATTGTTGCTCTTAACAATGTTCATAGGCTTGCATGGCTAGATTACTTTATAATCATTATGTTTTTCTTATTTAAAATATAAACACAATATTAAGTCCATTCCCCTCTTATTTTCGGCACTTTACATAACATGGTGTCCATATTATTTTTGTCAATTGTCTATATGTTACATGTCACATGTCACATATATTTGTTATGTAATTTTTAACATATTAAAAATCAACGTATTATCAAAAATACGTCACATACAAAAATTGACTTAGTAATTTCACAATTACTCGTACCAAAATATTTTACCACTTTATAAATCACAACAGTTTGTATTTATAATAATTCATTCAATTCAATTGTTACATTAAACAATTATTTCATCCGAGTAATGATACAATTCAATTACTTGGACCGTATCTCATTTAATCACATTTCAATTTGATACGTAAATTTTACTTCCAAAATCGCCCGTCAATTTTCAAGTAATTTAATCAACTCGTAACGTTATACGATTAATTAAATAATCAATTAAGTGTATTGCCCTTTAGGTATGACCTAGGGGTCAATCGATCACCACCGTCACACGACAAGTAATGTCAAACTCTAGTCGCCCAATCATTACCGATATATGTTGACCAGTTGACAGTAACAATATTACTTCCCAATTGTATTCTTAAAATGAGATTTAGTAATGATATTTAAATCATGTGATCGCACTATTGTTGAGGACACATTTCCCAACAAGACTTTCGTGACAACTTTAAAAAGGACAATGATGTAGATCACACGAAATGTCAAGAGGAAATCAAAACCCTAAAAGACCTACTTCTACACGCTAGAAAAGTCCATGACAAGTGGGAAGGTAGCACAAGAGTCCTAAATTTCCTAACCGAACAATCCGACAATAATATGAAGATGGGGTTAGGACATGAATGCTACAGCCGTAGAGATCACTCTAAATGCAAATCAACACCTTCGGATTTTGATTTTAGAAAAGGGAAGTATGCTGATCTTCCTGAATATTTGATTTGCAATTACTGTGGTCATACGGGTCACATCCAAATCAACTGTGTCAAAAAGGCTAATGATTTACAAAAAAATGCCGAACATGCCAAAACTGTTGACACAGTTGACGAGGATAAGGAAACTCCCACTAACGAACCTAACAAAGAAAGGAACAATAAATTTCGTTGGTTCTATGACATGGCCTTTGACTACTCTAAGAAACCTAGCACTTCACAAAGCCCTTGTAAATCTCAACCTAGTAAACCTATTCACAAGGCAACTAGTCCAAAGAGACCTAAAGAAATTCCGAGACCTAGAGAAGTTCCGAGACCCAGAGAAAACCCTAACCCTAGAACTCCTCCCAAGCCAAAAGTTAGAAAAACGGTTATTAGACAAGTCTGGATTCGAAATGATCTAGTTTATAGAATAACTAATCATAAGGGACCCAACTTAGCTTGGGTACCTAAAAACTGTATCTAATCCTTTATGCAGGAAGAGGTGAAAGAAAACAATCAATGGTATCTTGACAGTGAATGCTCGAGACACATGACCGGAGATAAGAATCTGTTTCTTTCACTTAAACCCTTCAACGGAGGAAAAGTGACGTTCGGGGACAACAAAAAGGGAAAAGTAATCGGCGTTGGAAAAATCGGAATCTCTAAGTCTCACGCAATAAGTGACGTTTATCTCGTAGACGGCCTAAAACACAACTTGCTAAGCATATCTCAACTATGTGACAAAGGTAACAAAGTAGTTTTTCATACTGATAGTTGTCGCATTATTATTGAAGGAACTAGCAACGTTATTCTTGAAGGCCACCGAAAAAGGAATGTTTATATGGTAGATTTAAATGCTGTGCCTACTAACTCTTTTTCATGTATGAAAGTTACACTTGATGATCCTTGTTTATAGCATAAACGATTCGGTCACATTAGCTCGCTAACCTTGAATAAACTCAAGAAGTGGGACTTGGTTGAAGGGTTGCCTAAGATCAAGTTCGACCAAGAAAAGATGTGTGACACATGTGCTAGGTGTAAACAAGTAAGATCATCGTTCAAACCTAAAAGAGTAGTGAGCACAAATGAAGCCTTGGAACTAGTACACATGGATTTATGTGGACCTATGAAGGTAAGGAGTAGAGGAGGATCAAGGTACGTCTTTGTTCTTGTAGATGACTACTCAAGGTATGTATGGCCTATCTTTCTTCATTCAAAATACGAAACTTTTGATGAATTTGATTGTCTTATGAAACGTGTTCAAAATAAATATAAGACTAATCTAGTATCTATTAAACGGATCATGGCACCGAATTTGATAATCAAACCTTTATAGAATATTGTAGAGTTAATGGTGTAGGGCATAACTTTTCTGCACCAAGAACTCCGCAACAAAACGGTGTCGTTGAACGTATGAATAGAACCTTAGAAGATATGGCATGTACAATGCTCTTGTGTAGCGGTTTACCTCGTAACTTTTGGGCTGAAGCCATTAGTACTTCATGCTACATCCATAATCGTGCTATGATCCGACCTATCCTTAAGAAAACCCCCTATGAACTCCTTAGAGGTCGAAAACCTAATATCTCCCATCTTCGTTGTTTTGGGAGTAAATGTTTTGTACATAATAACGGTAAAAACCGTTTAAGTAAATTCGACCCTAGGAGTGATGAGGCGATTTTTATAGGATACTCAGATCATAGCAAGGCTTACAAAGTATTCAATAAGAGAACTCTCTGTATTGAAGAAAGTGTCCACGTTATCTTTGATGAAGATAACATGTTCGATAAGCCTTTACAGGATGAGGAAGAAGACTTGGATGAACCCGACTTTCGCCTTTCAAAAGACGATCCCCCAGATTTGAAATTAGAGGATAATGAAATTGAGGGAATAAACGATGAACTCGATCGTTCCTCAAAAGACAAAAAAGAGAAGGACAAAGTTATAGTTGATGATACTATAACATCGACTCAAAATAAGAACTCCCAAACCAATGTTATAGATGATGTTACTGTAACATCGAATCCAAATCAAAGTGGAGAGCCCGAGGTTATAATCGGCTCAAATACAACACCCGGATTGGATTCAGGGGGAACTTCCTCTAATTCCGAGCCAAATGAAGTCGGGTCAAGCTCAAATAACGAGGAAGAACCAAGTACTTCGACAAAGTGGAAATACAAGAACTCACACCCCATGGACAATATTCTTGGGAATATTAAGAAGGGTGTTCAAACAAGACGTTCCTTAAACAATTTCTGCTCTTTCTACTCCTTCCTATCCATGATCGAACCAAAGAACATCAATGAAGCTCTTGCTAAATCAGATTGGATTATAGCTATGCAAGAAGAGCTTCAACAGTTCGAAAGAAACAAGGTTTGGCATTTAGTTCCTAAACCAAAAGATCGGACAGTTATTGGAACACGGTGGGTCTTCCGGAATAAATTAGATGATGCCGGAGTCATTGTCAGAAATAAGGCTAGATTGGTGGTTCAAGGATATAATCAACAAGAAGGAATAGATTATGACGAGACTTTCGCACCTGTTGCTCGTCTTGAAGCTATTAGACTTCTGATAGCATTCGCCGCACACAAGGGAATGAAGCTCTTCAGATGGACGTCAAGACGACATTCTTGAACGGTTATCTACAAGAAGAAGTCTTCGTTGAACAACCCCCTGGTTTTAAGAATATAAAATTTGAGGATCACGTGTTCAAATTGGATAAAGCCCTATACGGATTGAAGCAAGCACCTAGGGCTTGGTACGACAGATTATCTAAGTTTCTACTTGACAGTGGATTTAGTAGAGGATCCATCGACAAAACCCTATTTCTAAAAACTGAGGGCTCTGACCCTTTGGTTGTTCAAATATACGTCGATGATATCATTTTTGGATCGACCAACCGAAGCCTATGCAAATACTTTTCTGAGTTGATGACTTCCGAATTCGAGATGAGTATGATGGGAGAATTGAAATTCTTCCTAGGTCTGCAGATACAACAAACAGATGAAGGCATTAAGATCGATCAACAGAAATATATCAAAGAGTTGATTCGGAAATTCGGGATGGAAAATTCACACGCTATGCCTACTCCAATGGTCGAGAACAAGAAATTGACATTGGATGAAAACGGTAAATCAGTTGATGAAACTACTTACCGTGGGATGATTGGGTCACTGTTATATTTGACCGCAAGTAGACCTGATATCATGTTTAGCGTATGCGTTTGTGCGAGATATCAATCGTCTCCCAAAGAATCGCATATGACGGCCGTAAAACGAATCTTACGTTATCTGATTGGAACGGCTAATTTATATCTATGGTATCCTATGGAATGCAATTTTGACCTAGTCGGTTATTCAGATGCTAACTACGCAGGATGTTCTCTAGACAGGAAAAGTACGTCGGGTGTCGCCACCTTTATCGGACCGTGTATCATCACGTGGGGTTCGAAGAAACAAAATTCGGTTGCTCTCTCAACTGCCAAAGCCGAATATATTGCCGCAGGACTGGTATGTACTCAACTTTTATGGCTTAAGCAACAATTACGTGATTATGGTGTTGACGTAGGATGTATTCCTATTCTATGTGATAATACTAGTGCGATAATAATCTCTAAAAATCCCGCACAACATTCACGTACCAAACATATTGAAATTAGACACTATTTTATTAGAGACCATGTTGAGAAGGGGAATATAAAACTTGAATTTTGTAGTACTGAAAAACAATGGGCAGACATTTTGACAAAATCATTAGCTAGAGAACGATTTGAGACTTTACGGTTGGAAATTGGTTTAATCAGTGGTACCTAAGCTTCTATATTTGTTTAATCTTTTTATGACTGACTAGTTAAGTTAAGATTGTATGACTGTGTCCGTATATTGCGTTGCATGAGTAATTTCGTTTATAGAAATATTTTCTTCATAAGATTCTATTTGCTATTTAGAATTTAATTGATATACAAACTTATTTTTAATCACAATAAATATACACACCATATCCTTTATCTTTCCAAAAATTAAAAAAAAAAACTTCTTACAAATAAAGCTCACAAAATACGGCTCCTATCTTTCCTATATCAAATCAACTTCCTAATTCATGTCTTATCATCATAAATTTCCATACTTATCACTTTCCTATTCCTAATTAATAACACTTACCATATTACACCTACACTTGTTAAACCTAAAACCTAGACCTATATCTACCCTTGCTTGACCGTCCACCCATACCCACTTGCTCACTTTTCTTCTTCCAAATATTTACCATCATTGCATATCCTCTCTTTTACTCCAACAATCACCATCATCCCCTTTTCAACAATCTCCATCATCCTGAACACATCCCATGCAAAAAATACCCAATCCTCAACCCGTCACCACCAAAACCGCCCCTTTCCTCACCAAACATCACCTCTACCACCACATACTCCTCATTCCATGAATTGTCCTTCACCACAACCAAACCAAAACTCGCCCCTGTTTCGTAGTCGGGACGAATCGGTCTCCGAGGGCAAAAGACGCCGTCTTTTCAAGGGTAAAAATAAAGTTGTTGTTGATAATGGTGAAGCGATTATAGAAGAACCCGACGTGATAGTTCGGAATGGTGTGGCTCGTACTCGCCGGGATGCTTGAAAGCCGCAACAAAAGAAGGGTTAAATCGTGTTCGACTTACTCATGATGAAAGCATCTTGGTTAATCGAGTTTTAAGGTATTCTATTCATGGTGGTCGGTTTTATCCGAAATCTTGGCTGGTTAGTGTACCCGCTCTTGCTTTCTTTATTAATTTTCTTGATTTTCAAGGGTGGAGTCACATAAGTCAGTTTTCGGGTCCCATATACCCGGTTGAGGTGGTACAGTTCTTTGCTAGTGTGTCAATTAAGAAAGGAGTGTTGCATGCGGTTGTTAATGGTGTCGATGTTACCGTCTCTGTTTCGGATTTTTGCTCTGCTTTTTCGGTTCCTAATGAAGGGATTGAATTAAATCCGAGTCTTGAATGGTCTAATGTTGAAAGTGAAAAGGAGTTGTTAGTGAAGCAGTATTTTGAGGAGATGACGGAGGGTGTCAATATCGTGGTTCGACCTCTCTCGGCTAAGATCAAGTTCCTCTTAAATTTTTTGTGGAACACAATAGTGCCGAGGAGGGGAGGCCGTGATAAGGTGTCGAGTTATGAGGCAATTATGGTTTATTCCTGGTTGGAGGGACAGAAAGTGAATTTGGGTAGTGTTGTTTTGCACCGTATTCTTCAAACTAGTCTTACGGTGACCAAGGACAAGTTGAGCACCACAATCGATTTGCCGTATGGTATGTGGATAACTCGTCTGTTGGAAATTAAGGGAGTGATAGGGACTGACAGTTACGGTGTTAGTGCTCGGGATAGTATGTATGATAAGTTGATCAAGCTAATGGGTCTTGTCGTTGATGGACCTGAGTTGCTTCTTGCAAAGGATGTTGAGAAAGCCCCGGTGGATTCGAGTTTAGGAGCTATTGAGTCGAAATTGGAGGGATTTATGAATGGTTTAATGGAGAAATTAGAGGAGCATTCGACTAGTTTGGCTACGGCATTGTCACGGGTTGGACCATCTCGGTCTTTCGACTCGGGTTTGGATGCTAGTCGGGTGTACTTGTGGATGGAGGATGTGGACAAGAGATTAGCGGGTTTTGAGAGGGAACTGAAGGGTATTCGTGGGGAAGTGTTCCCACACGGTGATCGTCTCACTTTCCTTACGAGTCAGGGTGGTGCTTTGGTGATGCACGGGAAAGCGATGGCCGGTGATCAAGCTCTCACGTTGGAAGCTACAAAGGCTCTTTCTTTGAAGATTCTTAATTTTGAAAGGAGCATTGGTACTCTTTCACAATTGGTTAGGAGCTCTTTCGACCGTCTGGATGCTTTGGAGCACCGTACTAGACCCGACTACGTGAACCCATATAAGACCCGCAACATTTGACCTCTTCTCGTCCTACCCTCATTAACCCTTACCTTGCTTAGCTTTTCTTTTATTTTCATCTAGTGGTGTGTTAATCAAACTCTTATTCGGCCCATTTTGGCACTACACTTGTGGTTATGGCCCAAGTGTTCTATTAGACATGTGATCATTCGGCCCACTTTGGCTTTAGACATGTTTAATTCTTAGTTTGTATGTTCTTTATCTTTTGGATGCTTCTAGTCTTGCATGTTATTCTATTTCTTATGGCATTTTTATCTCTTGTCTCGTCTTATATTATTCTAGTCATTTTTGATTTGTTCTTAACTTTTCGATGATGTCAAGAGGGGGAAAGAACGTCTATAGTAAGCATCTACCTAAGCTTGCTCCTTGTCAAGACCAATTGTCTCTTAAAGTTCTTAAGTTTCGATTTTTGAGTAATTGTCTTGATCTTGCGTTAATCTTTATTATCAAGATAACGGTATTATATTGAGGGGGAACTTTTTTAATTAGTCACAATTTTAGGAGACTTCCCATCATCAAAAAGGGGGAATTTGTTGGACCATATAGCTTATATGTTTATGTTTTGATGATGTCAAGGTGTTTTATATTTTATATACTTGTTGCGTATAATCGTTTGTTAACTGTTTTAGCATTAATTTATTACGAGCAACAAAGAGGATTGTGATGATTACATGAGAAGTTCAAGATCAAACAATTCAAAGATTCATTCAAGTGTTATGTGAAGACGAAGTTTGTTTAAAGAATAATCAAGCTTGGATGATGATGTAGCTTATACTCGAAGCTCTCCTTGAAGATTAGAATAGTATAGGTGATTATCCCTTAATGGTACTCAAAGGATGAGTTTCTTAATTAGTAAAGTTATAGCTTTGCAGCTATAACATTACTAGTAAAAGAGCTCAATGTTATAGCTCTTCTACTATAACATTGAAATGCTGAGTTTTCATACACGACTTATAAATGTTTCGAAAATTGTTTTATCATTGTTTAAAGTTTATTTTAAGTGTTTAATGAAAGTATTTATTTTATAAAGCCGGGTTTAGTGATGGAGTCCGGTTTTATGATTGACGTTAATTGATGGTTATTGGATCAACTTATGAGTTGGACTTTACTATCTATTAGGGTTTCCATATAGCCTCTCCTAAAAACCTAAATTCTAATTATATACTAAGATTAGGGTTTGCATGGTTCACGAGCCTATGAGCCGTGTTGTGCCGTGTTGCCTATGAGATATTAGGTAAAGATTTTGTTTCTATAATAATATCTTTACATATCTATATATCTTACTTAATATATTCTTTATGGTAAAAGATATTCTTGTTTTAGGAAATCTTATCATAAGCTTAGAATTTATAGTAAAGATAATACTTGGAAAGATTATATTCTATCTTTTAGAATATTCTTTATTATCTTTTATGGCTTTTAGGAAAGAGATAATAAGAAGATATAATTTGTAATTATATCTTATTATTTCGGCTATTAGGGTTTCTATGAAATCGTGTAGCTTTCCTCTTCCTTGCCTATAAATACTTTGTTATTTACAACATCTAAAATAGAGACCTTAAGCATAAAAATTGTTTTCATATTTTAAAGAGCAAACCGTGTGTTTTTAACGAAAACCGATTTGCATATTTTGAAAGGTCGTGTTTTACAAAACTCGCATACTTGTTCTTCATTTATCGTTATAAGATAATAGTGCTTAGTTGATTTCTTAACTTGTTTATTAACGTGAACCTTTGTTAGAATCATTAGTGCTTTCTTATTAGTGCAAGTTAGTCACTCGAGTATTTAACGGTACTCATTGAGTTACAGCTAGAGTTAGTTGTACGAGTTGGGTTAGTAAATTTGTAATCCGTAGAAAGGTACTAAATTTATTAATCGAAAATAGTGGACGTAGGTTTCGACTTGTGAAACTGAACCACTTAAAAAATCCGTGTCTCCTCTTATTTCGTTCGTTCGTTTACTTTGCTTACAATCGTTCATTGATTAGTTAAAGTTTAATCAATAAACTTTAAATAATCAATTACATACGCACAATCGAAAAAGCTTTAAAAAGTTTTAAATCCTCAATTCACCCCCCCCCTCTTGAGTATTTTGGATCAATAGACTCTTCACGTCTGTCGTATACCTACCAAAAATAAACTAACTAAACTAACTATATAGCTAGGGAAGTCAGGTCGATCTCCTCAGGGAGGCAAGATATCTGTAGAAGCCCGTCTATTTGGTCAGAAATGGGGGGTTTGTTTGAATTGTTTTCTAAACTAAAGGGTTAAAGGAAGAGGAGTAGAGAAAAGAGTAGTAAAAGCAGGAAATAGAATTAAACTATCAGATAGAGAAGGGTCATGTCAGGAATTCGGTTCACTACGGTAGTCCAGTGACTCAACTGTAAACAACTTAGACAAACTAATGCAAGAGGGATATGGAAAGGTCCTTTCGGTCCACTTTCTATCCTAAAATACCACTAACTTAACTTTCATCCTCGTCAGGGTAGTCTACTGTTCATAGGAGGCCTATTTAGTCCAATCTTTTCGATCCAGGATTAATTTTAGCCAAATTAAAAGGGTGATTCAGAAGCGTGCACTCAATTAAGGCGGTAAAATACAGTTAAATTGCTATGGTGACAGAATCTCACAATTAATTCATCTAATCTATTTACTACATCGTCACATTCCTACCGTAGATCCCCTAATCCCAACATGAATTAGATTTAGCTACTCATATTGCTATTAATACTATCAAAACTAACAGCAGATAAATAACCAGCATTCAACATATTAAAACGATGATTAAATTGCATAAAAAGTAAATTAGGGCAAAAAGTAAATAAAGCAAGACGAAGAGTTAAAGCAAATGAAATGAAGTTTATTATTTAGAAAGGAGAAAGAGATTACAATCGTGCGAATCCGGCGTAAACAACAATCAAATCCGAGCGAAATTAATCACAAAATAGAGTTACAGTGAAGGAAAAAATAGTACGCAGTCTTGAATTATAGATAAAAAGATAGATGGAAAAATTAGATGCTAATAACCTAGTAACGTAATGCTTAAATAGAAAAACAACTAAGTCCATAAGCTAAAATAAATTCACGGGCTAATTAAAGCCCACGCCAGCAGAAACCACTCGATCGAGTGGAATAAAACCACTCGATCGAACAAAACTCCATAAAATCTACTCGATCGAGTAGAATAGTTACTCGATCGAATCACCCCTCTTTACAGCCCTTCTGGATCGAGTAGAAAAACACTCGATCGACCAACCAAGGATGTAGAAACCACTCGATCGACTAACAAAACCACTCGATCGAGTCTTCTGTCTTCAATTCAGCTCAAATCCAAGCCCGACTGCCTCGTAAACCGTGCCTTCACGCTTCCCAATGCAGTATCTTACTCAGGAAAATCCCGTCTCCTCTAAATGCAGTAAAAAAGGACGAAAAATGGTACGATTCCACTACTTTCGCGTTCATTTCTACAAAATGGACAAAATGAACCAATGTAGCCAATTCGGGGCATAATGCAATATAAATAGTACAAAAGTACACAATAATACGTGCTAAAATAGGCTAAAAAGACTATATAAAATGCACGTATCAAATCTCCCCAAACCGAACCTTTACTCGTCCTCGAGTAAACTAAAATGCAATTAATGGAACGGAAATGAAAACTCAGAGCTAGCTTAACTTGTCTACTTGAACCAATTTAATGCAACAAAAACTAACAGTTAAAGCCAAGCAGTCAATACACAAACGAGTTATAAGCTGTTCAGAAATATAGTCAACCTATCGACCTTGCATGACCAACAAAATCGGACTCTCTCATGGTCACTCTTCTCTCATGAAGCAAAGGGTGAATGTTATATGTAAAAGAGAGAAGGAAAGACGGTCACTCACCTAACTGCAACCTACATAGCATGCATGCAACAAAAATGAAAGACAATTCAAGTACTAATGCACACATTCCAACCAATAATGTCCGTCACAGCCGAGGGCTTACAAATAATATGGGAATAGTGAGGTTTAGGTGAGAAAAGGCAAAACAAGTTATGGTAATGTGGAGGTAAAAGCGTCAAGATAGTTCCTAAACCGGACCATATAAGACCGTCCGAATCTCAACTGACTGAAAAATACAAGTGCCCTTCATTTGGCACTTAGCTCACTAAACTCAAACACAATCTCCTCAAAAATATGGAATAAGAATGGAGGAGTTAGACGGTCATAAACTTTCCTTTTTTAAACACCGTCTAAATGAATCAAAACAAACAAATGAAACCCTTTTTTTTTCTTTTTCACGTGAATCAGCTTCCCTTTTTTTTTCATTTTTCATTTTTTTTTTCATTTTTTCTTTTTCTTTCTTTCACGTTTTCCACTTTTTCAATTCTCTTTTTTTTTTTCTTTTTCAATTTCTCCCTCCTCTATTTACACCAACTCCATACAAATAAATACGAGCCAAACTGCAGACGTAAAAATCATACCACAAAAGACATACTAAACTAGCTTGACTAGGCAGGCTCAGATTGGGATGTAGCTAATGGGTCAAAAAGGCAATATTTGGCTTATGTGGAGCTAAATGGGTGAAAATATAAGAAAAGGGGGAAAATTTGCAAGCACATCCCAGCATGTGACACCAACCACAAACCCGAATGTGTGCATTTGACAAGAAATTGAATGTCATAAAAGTGCAAAAATGATGAACATGCTATGCAAGGAGTACTACTCTCAATTCCCAAAGAACCGGTCATGAATGTCACCAGTTATGGGCTCTAAACTCAGAATTTATGGACTAGTTTGCCAATTTATCAGGTCAAGTCTAAATAGTAGCTATATTTGAACAAAAACTCGTAGACTAAGCGTATGACAAAGCTAATAGCTATCACAAGAAGTGCAAGGCTCAAGTAAAATGACAAGTCATAGTGCAATTTCATCACAGAAATCTACCGTTCCAACTCAACCTATATGCAAAAATAAACGTGAATATTTTTGGATTTTTTCAAATTTTCAATTTTTTTTGGTTTTTGAATTTTTTAATGAAATAAATAAACAATGCAAGCTGAAATAAATAAACGTTCATGCAAAACAAATGCAAATGCAGACTCAAAAGGATGCAATACCCTCCCCAAACCAAAACGGACAACGCCCTCGTTGTCCTCCAGCATACACTAGTAGATATATACAGGGGAACGGGAATATACAACCAATAAAGAATAAAAACAATAAAATAAAGAGGAGACAAAAATAAAAGAGTAACATATACATACAAAACACGAACTTCCCCAAACTAGCCAGAAAACTGGGGAAGTGAGTAAACCAGTAGCTACTCATCAGCCTCCTCATCACGGATGTCCTCCACCCTGAACTCCGGATCCATCTCCTCCTCTGCTCAGCCCGAGCTCTCTCTGCTGCCACCTCTGGGTCCTCGTCCTCGTCCTCGTCCTCCTCAGAAGACTCTGGGTACCCCTCAGCTAGGTACCGGTAAAAGGAAGGGTGTGGCCAACCCTCTGGGATCGGACGGTGTCGCCTCAAGTGGTACTCGTACAGAGGGTGTAAGGTAAGAGCTAAGTCCCTCTCCATACGAGCCTGTCGCTCTGCAATCTCAAGCAACAAACCGTCACGGCGTCCTTGGTCTATGACCGCGGACGCCACAAAGGGTAGAGGTGGTACGAAAGTGTCCGAAAAAACTGGTTGTGGCTGTGTCTGGTCGGTGGGTGCAGGAGTAGAAGTGGGAGTATGAGTCGGGATGGGAATAGCCGTGGAAGGCTGGGCACTCCCAGAAGGTGTGGACCCTTCTCCAGTCTGAAGTCTACGCCGCTTCTTGGCGGCGGGTAAAGTGGGAGGTGGTCGGAGTGGAAGGTGGTAGTCCGGTGGAGGTGGCAGTCGGTCGCCCCTAGCGACAGTAGGCGAAGGGGCTAGATGGGGGAGAGCGTCACAAAGTAGGTCCACAGACAAGGAACCGTCTATCTTCCATGTCTGGTAGTCTGTGGTCAGCCAATGCTGGGAAAGCATGGCATCCAGACTCAGATACCTCTCTCCTTCAAGGTACTGCAAGTCACGAGGCCAGACGGAGAAAAGGGAACGGGCAAGAATGGTGGCTATGCCTGATGCGTGTCTTTTATATGATGTTTTACAACCCATTTTACACGCATTTCAGAGCTCATTCATGTAGTTTATGCTACATTTCTCCCTATTTTCGTCTACTTTCGTGTTTTTGTACTTTATTGCAGAAATGTGAAGAATCCAGCGGAAATCAAGCTAAATCCATCCCCGAGTATGCTGCATTGCATTTTTACGTGAAGTATCCACTTAAGGAACGAGCTTGGCGCGCATTTCAAGGCCCAAAAGACAAATCCACGAGATTATAAAAGACAAGTAACAGCTCAAGCAGTCAATCGACCGCTACCATCAGTCGATCGACCAACATGCGGGTTCGAATAATCAGACATCGAAGATCGTCGATCGACCACTACCATCGATCGATCGACCAATCTGCTATCCCAGACGAGAATTAAAAGGCCGAGGAAGCGCAAGCCCATTATGTTTAGGTTTTGATAATAAGTTGTTACGTATGTTGGCTATATAACGTAACCTAGAACATCTGAATAAGTATTCAGTTTTGATTCCGGATCATCCCTAAGTTTTTACACAGTAATATTTAGTTTTATAATTAGGGTTTGGAATATTGATTAGCATTGGAATTTTCGTTCTTATTAACAATCGTTCCTCTGCAATCTCGGTATTCTTCTGCCTTATTTCGATTTATCCTTATTTCATTGTTAGTATAGAATTGCTAGTTAGTATCCAAAGCCAATTATCGTTTATCGCTATTTGTTATTTGAATACTTCAAGCATGAATTCATTAGTTCATATTGTTATTGTTGGTTTTATCAGTACCATGAGTAGCTAGATTAATTGTGCTAGGATGTAGGCGAATTATAGCGTAGGCGGCGTAGTATTGTTTTGGATCTGATTCGCGTGTCGGGATCGATCGACCGCCATACCTGGTCGATCGACTGACCACGTGAGGTTACCTTTCGTTTTAATTGATTTTATTGTTGTATTTAACGAATCGAATGCATGCGACCAGTTAGATGCTTGTTTTATAACTGACCCATTAGATCGAAAGATAGGGACAGTTGTTAGACCACCAATTAAAATGACTAAACTGTGCTGAGATCGAAAGATAGGTATAGTTTAGACCGTTAGTCACTTTTCAGGACGAGAGTCAGTATTTGTGATATTAGGGACTTATAGCGAGATCGAAAGATGCTATCTATTAAGAGTGGACCGAGAGGACCTCTTGTTTTTCCGCCTCACATGTGTTTGATTCAGACCGACTTAGTATCTTTGCCATTTGAAGCTATAATGAACCGACGATCCTAGTACCCCCCTCTTTATCTGTTTAATCCGTCTTTTTAGTTTATTGTCTTTATTTACTCTTAGCTATAGACCAATTCAACTCAACCCCTACACTCGTTACCTTAGACTAGAATTAGACAGCTATAAATTACGTCTGCCTCCTTGTGGTTCGACCCTGTTACCACTAGCCTAGGTTAGTCTTAATAGGAAATTATAAATCTTATTTTTGGTACTCACAACGACGGGTATCAAATATTGGCGCCGTTGCCGGGGAGGCAATTGTTCTAATTTTTAGCTGTTTTTATTCAGTCTTTCTTTAGTTTAAGGGACTTCCGTTCCATAAACTTTTCTTATATTCTTTTTGTAGTTTCCTCTTATGCGCAGGTCACAGGGTGGTGAACTAGTACCATTAAATCCTGAGATCGAGAAATCCTTGTGCGAGTTGAGACGATCATAAAGGGTATTACCGACAGAGGAAGAGCTGAGTACTCTGTCAAGCTACTACGAGAACGCTTTGTTCGAAGGAGATCCACCTACATCTCCTGCCTCTACTTCTTCAGCTGAGACAGTTTTTTCTCCAGAAATCCAAGTCATGGCTGAAGAAACAACCATTGCTAGTCACTCAGAGCCTACAGCCGCGAATCTCTACAAAGGATTCGAACTACCTGGGGAGGCGAGAAAATTCGAGCCAAAGCCTTCCTACATTAACCTGGTTGAGAGAAACCAGTTCGGGGGAGCTGCAAATGAAGATGCAGCCAAGCACATGGAGATTTTTATTGATTATTGTTGCTCTATACCCCCGCCGGCCAATGTAACCCAAGATCAGATCAAGGAGACCATGTTCATTTTCTCTCTTCATGACGCTGCAAGAGAGTGGTATAGAGATCTGGACCGAGCTGCCCATGGGATCACCGACTGGAATTCCTTAGCCCTGGCATTCTACAAAAAGTACTTCTCTGCCTCGAAGACGAATGCCATTAGAGCTCAGATCACGAGCTTTAAACAAGGGCCAGACAAGAATTTTCATGAAGCATGGGTCCGTTTCAAGAAACTGGTGTGAACCATACCGCACCATGGGTTCGAAAAATGGAGCTTGTGCAATCAGTTCTATAATGGACTGTATGACGATCAGAGGGCCATATTGGATGCTGCACCCAAGGGCCGATTTGCTGAGAACATGGGAGAGAACAAGGGGTGGAAGATCATCGATGATTTGGCCACTCATAAGGCCGAATATGGGAATTCGAGAGGAAACCAGAGGAGAGCTGCTAAATCTTCCTCTGTTGCTGCACTAGAAGCCCTCACTGCAAGGTTTGACAAATATGAATTAGGAGGAGCTTCTAAAGGTGGGATATACCAAGTAAATGCTGTTTCAAATGGTCCTTTCGTCTATAGAAGATGTGGAGCTGAGGGACATGTCTCAGAGAATTGTCCCAGTCCTTTCGAGTCTTGTGCTGCCTTTCAACACTATAGGCAGACAAACACGTACTATGAGCCGAATGTCCACCCCAACTTGAGGTGGAGTAGCCAGAATGTCCTAAATCCGACTCCACCTCCACAACAGCAGCATCAGCAAGCTTATGTGTCCCCTCATCATAAGTAAAAACAATACCAAAAGCCTCCCTATGTGCCGCAGCAGCAATAACAATCCCATGGTTCTGATTTTGCTGAGTTTAAGAACTTGTTGCTGAAGGAGTCCCAAGCTAGAGAGGTCGGGATGAAACCACTCGAGCTCCCGGACATTTACCCACTCAAACTGACCAGAAAGAGACCCTGAATGCCATTACTTTGAGGAGTGGGTCTACCCTGGAGGGGCCTGCTATGGTCGAGGATGCCCCTGAAAAGAATGAGGCGGAACCGAGTCAAAACAAAGTCAGAACGAATAATTCAAAGAAAAAGGCGTCTACCGGGTATATCGGTCGATCGACCGATATACCCGTCGATCGATCGATATGCGATTCTGAGGAGCTTCGAATCAGTACATCTCGTCGATCGACCGAGAAAGGTAGTCGATCGACCGAGACCCCGCGATATTGAGAAATTTCGTCCTTCAATGCCCGATAATTTGAGAGACCATTTGTTCCGGGGTTCGACAACTCCGAAAGTGTTGGGGAAAGACCCGAGTGCTGATGGGTCCGTCCCGATTCCGAAGTTCGACCCAATGTCGGTCAATGGCTCACATTTAAGACGGTCTGAGGAGGGTTCAAGCTTCAATATGGAGAAGGAGGTGGACTTTCAGCCTAAGTCCACGGATGTCGGCATGCGAGACTTAGAAGAGAGGGCTAAGGTACTTCTCTCAGCCCCATATCCAGAGCGACTGGTGCCGACAAAGGAACATCTATCTTTCAATAAATTTGAAAAGGTTATTCGTAGTTTGAATGTACAAGTTCCTTTCCTTGAGTTGGTCAATCAGGTGCCTGCCTACACTAAATTCATGAAACAACTCCTGTCTAAGAAAAAGTCACTTGAAAATGTGCATACTGTCGCGTTAACCAAAGAGTCATGCTCTTATTTGTCTCATACTGCACCCCATAAGCTAGAGGACCTACGTAGCTTTTATGTTCCTTGCAATATAGGTACCTTCTCTATTGAGAAGACATTATGTGACTTAGGAGCTAGTATAAGCATCATGCCTTTGAGTCTAGCTAGGCAGCTCAAATTGACTAGGTTCGCAGTGACAGATATGACAGTACAGATGGCTGACCGATCTGCGGTCCAGCCAGTAGGAGTCTTGGAGGACATCTTGTCCAAATAGGGAAGTTTTTCTTCCCCGTCGACTTCGTGGTACTTGACATGCTTGAGGATGCCCATATTCCCATTATTTTGGGTAGGCCATTTCTGCACACTGCCGGTGCAGTCATAGATGTCGGTCTAGGAACATTGACTTTTAAAGTGGGCAAGAATTCTATTGTTTTTGCCCAGCCATCTAAGAAAAAGGACCCCATGTGGCATGTGACTTGTAATACGTTTTCTGACAAGAAATCGTACTTTGTGCTTCCTGATTTACCTATCTCTATTCCTGTTGTAACCCCTTCGCCCCAGATTGGGAGAAAATTGGAGGAAGATTTGTCTATTTCTGATATTGCAGGAGCTGGTTTGGGGAAGGAAGAACTGCAAGTCACTCCAGCAGCAAAGAAGCCAATCGTTTCACGAGGAGGTCTTGGTTGCCTTAGCTATGCCACTGATGAGGAAATTGATGACGAGCCGGTCAAGGCAAGGGAGTCTGACTTGGACTGTGATGAGCAAGAAGAGGTCATTGACTGGGGAGATGATGAAAGTGTTGATCCGTTGAGCCATACGGACGTGGAGGCTAGGAAGGGTGCAGCTGATAAGATAAGCACCGTTGAGGCTACCTCTAGTAGCCAGAAGCCGACGAAGTGGGCCATTTCGTGGCCGTTCTTGATCAACTACTAGTTGATCACATGTTTTCTAAACTTTTTATTTGCTTTTGTTAGACACTTTTTATTGCTTTTGTGTGCGCGAAACTTCGAATTTGATTTTGCTTGCTTAGGATTCTATACGTTTGAGACTATTCTTTGGGTTTTTGCGCAATTTTAGGCGCGTATTATTGTGCATTTGCAGGTTTTTAGACCTCTTTAGCTCAAGTAATTGAGCAAATACGAAGAAATAAGGAGTACAGCAGTATTTTCAGTCGATCGACTGGCTACATTGGTCGATCGACTGAGTTACACTTTCCAGGAGCTACTATTCCTGACACATTGGTCGATCGACTGCCGTTCTTAGTCGATCGACCAAGGACGTCTTTTGCACATTCACGACCTCTCCCCTTTGTGTTTGGTCGATATGCGGACTTAAGGGAGTTTTCTACTCCACTTTACTTTCCGTCAAATTATTTATTTCTTCTAATTTTCTCATTTGTGCACATATTTACCGCTTCCAAATTGTCTTCTCGATTTTATGCGTGGGTTTTATTTGTCTTTCAGGTACTTATTGGTAGCACTGCTGACTACTGAAACCTCCTAGATCACGCTGGTTTGGGGAGGTTTCCTTTTTGCTGCGCTTAAAGTTTTGTAAGTTCCCGATTTTCACTTCATGTCTTATTTACTTCTTTTTCCCGCAAATTCCCATTTCTCTTTTATTTCATTACATGATTTTGCACAATGGGGACATTGTGTGATTTGGTTTGGGGAAGGGTTTTGCGTCGCATATCATTTGCTTGCATTCACGTTTACATTTTGTTTTGCATTGCTTTTTCATTTCATATATATATATATATACGAAAAAATTCAAAAAAAAATTGAATAATTTCAAAAAAATTCAATAAAATGCACGTTTATTTACGTTTATTTTAGCATATAAGTCGAGTCGGAACGATAGTATTTCAAGGATGATATTGCATTTGCAGCTGTTTTGCCTAAGCCTTACTTGTTTAACATGTTATTAGTAGAATCGTAAATGCATACCCACGAGTTTTCGTTAATTATTTGCTGTACTTGGAGACTTGACTTTGAAAATTGGCAAACTACATCATATTTCTGAGATTTAGATCCTATAACTGGTGACATCTATGACCAGTTATTTAGGAATGTGAGTAGTACTCCTTATAAGACATGTCATATCAATGTGCATAAATATAAACTTAATCTGCTTAATACCTCTGTGCATTCGGTTTGTGGTTTGTTGACACATGTAGTAGAGGTTTCCCTTTTCTCGTTTCACCCATAAGCTCCACACCGCCAAAAATATCCTTTTTGTCCCATTTACTACATCCTACACTTAGCCTGCCTTGGTCAAGCTAGTAGTTAATTTTTGGGATTGTTACTTAGTTTTTGGTAGTAGATGCTCTTATTGAGATTTAGTTGGGAAAAGGAAGGAAAGAAAAAATAGAAAAGAAAACAAAAGAAAAAGAAAAAAATGATTCAAAAAGAAAGAGAAAAAGAGGTTCTGTACTGTTCGTGCAGTCGATCGACTGCCCCTTTTGGTCGATCGACTGAGGTTCGAGAAAAAGAGAAAGAATCAATTCGCATAATTCAAAATCCTTATCTTTTGGCGATTTTTGCTCCCATGTATTATTCATATTTTATGGGGAGTTAGTTGATTACTTTTATACCTGAAGATTGTGAGATTTGTGCTTGCTATAGTACCGTTCCATTTGTTTTTGAGCAAGAAGTTGGATGTTGCCATATGGTTCCGTTTCGGTACTAGCTTGATCACCTGTACCTCCAGTTTTCCATAAATGTTTTGCCTCTTCTTACCCATACCTCACATATCCACATATATACCTCGGCATGTGTCATGGTCTCTTGTTGGTTGGAATGCGTATGTACGGTGGTAGAGATTATTTTCATATTAGACTGCAGGCATGTTCTTATAGGTCGTAGTTAGGTGAGTGTCACTACAAATGAATTCTTTCTATCTTTACATTATTCACCTGTGCTTATTTGAGTGATTTGAGCGACCCGTGAGAGTCCAATTTGATAAGTCTCTACAGTTGACGGTTCAGTAGTTTTAACGACTCCATAACTCGCTTGCATGATTCATTTGCTAGTTGATTGTGGGTTGTGCATTAAAATGGTTTAGGCTTTACATGTTGCATTTCCCTCTGAGATTGAACTCGTTCCATTACAACGAGTCTATTTCTTGCTTGGGGACAAGCAAGGGTTTGGTTTGGGGAAGTTTGATGCGTGTCTTTTATATGATGTTTTACATCCCATTTTACACGCATTTCAGAGCTCATTCATGTAGTTTATGCTACATTTCTCCCTATTTCCGTCTACTTTCGTGTTTTTGTACTTTATTGCAGAAATGTGAAGAATCCAGCGGAAATCAAGCTAAATCCATCCCCGAGTATGCTGCATTGCATTTTGACGTGAAGTATCCACTTAAGGAACGAGCTTGGCGCGCATTTCAAGGCCCAAAAGACAAATCCACGAGATTATAAAAGTCAAGTAGCAGCTCAAGCAGTCGATCGACCGCTACCATCAGTCGATCGACCAACATGCGGGTTCGAAGCTATCAGACATCGAAGATCGTCGATCGACCACTACCATCAGTCGATCGACCAATCTGCTATCCCAGATGAGAATTAAAAGACCGAGGAAGCGCAAGCCCATTATGTTTAGGTTTTGATAATAAGTTGTTACGTATGTTGGCTATATAACGTAACCTAGAACATCAGAATAAGTATTCAGTTTTGATTCCGGATCTTCCCTAAGTTTTTACACAGTAATATTTAGTTTTATAATTAGGGTTTGGAATATTGATTAGCATTGGAATTTTCGTTCTTATTCTCAATCGTTCCTCTGCAATCTCGGTATTCTTCTGCCTTATTTCGATTTATCCTTATTTCATTGTTAATATAGAATTGCTAGTTAGTATCCAAAGCCAATTATCGTTTATCGCTATTTGTTATTTGAATACTTCAAGCATGTATTCATTAGTTCATATTGTTATTGTTGTTTTTATCAGTACCATGAGTAGCTAGATTAATTGTGCTAGGATGTAGGCGAATTATAGCGTAGGCGGCGTAGTATTATTTTGGACTGAATTCGCGTGTCAGTCGATCGGCCGCCATACCTGGTCGATCGACTGACCACATGAGGTTACCTTTAGTTTTAATTGATTTTAATGTTGTATTTAACGAATCGAATGCATGCGACCTGTTAGATGCTTGTTTTATAACTGACCCATTAGATCGAAAGATAGGGACAGTTGTTAGACCACCAATTAAAATGACTAAACTGTGCTGAGATCGAAAGATAGGTATAGTTTAGACCGTTAGTCACTTTTCAGGACGAGAGTCAGTATTAGTGATATTAGGGACTTATAGCGAGATCGGAAGATGCTATCTGTTAAGAGTGGACCGAGAGGACCTCTTGTTTTTCCGCCTCACATGTGTTTGATTCAGACCGACTTAGTATGCTGCCGCCGAAGCTATAATGAACCGACCATCCTAGTACCCCCCTCTTTATCTGTTTAATCCGTCTTTTTAGTTTATTGTCTTTATTTACTCTTAGCTATAAACCAATTCAACTCAACCCCTACACTCGTTACCTTAGACTAGAATTAGACAGCTAGAATTACGTCTGCCTCCTTGTGGTTCGACCCTGTTACCACTAGCCTAGGTTAGTCTTAATTGGAAATTATAAATCCTATTTTTGGTACTCACAACGACGGGTATCAATGCCACCGCAGGCAATAGATCCCGTCTCCTCCAGCCCCTGGGCCTGAAAGTACTGGGCGGTCAGATAGGCAATGTTGAGGGTAAAAGGACCCTCACAGTCAATGTTCAGGTAACCGCCCAAGATGGAGAGCTCGGTGTTGGTGATGTTGTTCGGCTCCTTTCGGCCAAAAATGGTGCTCCCCATCAATCTAAGAAAGTAACGGGCACGAAGAAGGTGGACCTGTGCGAGCTTTCACTTGGGAAAGGTGGTCTAGGCCAAGGCCTAACAAAGCTGACGGATGATCCTCATAGGGGCGGTAGTGTCGCCCGTAGAGGAAAGTCTAAGTCTGCGACCAAACTCCTCCAAAGTCATCGGAAAAGTCCGGTTAAACAATCGGAAAGACACAAAAGAACTAGTGGGGGCAGCTTCGTGTGCCCCGGAGGAGAAGGTGAAGGAGCTGAGGAACTCAAGACTCAGCTCTAAAAAGGTACGGCGACTTATAATAATGAGTCCGGCCATCCCCGTGCCCCGTAGAAGCTCACAAACTGACTCGTAGATGCCGAGTCTCTCAAGTGCCGGTTTATCTAAAAACCGGGAAGGTACAAACTCACAGCCTAGGAGGTGATAAAACCTCTTACGATGTACACCATTAATAAAAATTACCTGCGGGTAGTCTGGGTGAGAGTCGAGGGAGTTATCCCCTCGAACAGTGACTGTGCCAGAAGGAGAAGCAGCTGAAGTGGAGGGAGCGGCAGAAGTAGAGGTAGAAGGAGCTGGTGTAAAACGGGAACGTCCACGACCTCGGCCCCGACCTCTAGAACCCGAAGTAGAAGCCCGTCCAGTGACGGTGCGAGGAACTAGGGCGCTCTAAAGGCAGCTGCAACTGCAGGTGAGTCCGCTACAAGTGTGCTCACCGTGGCTGGAGTAGAGGCTATGGCTGCTGTGGCCACCACTGAAGAGGAAAAACTAGCAGCAGTGCTAGCAGTAGTGGTGGCCGTAACTAAAGTGGCAGCCAAAACAGAGCTAGTAGCAGTGCTAGCTGGCGTAAAGACAAGACCAGCAGCAGAGACTAAGAACACAGGGGCTGCGGCACTAACAGAAGTGGAGGCGGTGGTAATAGCAGGGATCACCGTCTCAGTCAGGGATGGACTAGAAGTCGAGCTAGTGGAGTGCAGAGAACTAGAATCCATCCTGTATACAAAGGGCAGGGGATTTGATAAGAAAAATAGCTAAACAGCATGAAAATCAGCATGGTAAAAGCATGACAAATCCCAAATAGTCGAAAGAATTCGACTTCAGCACGAAAATTCCCGATATTTCCTCAAAAATTTGAATGACAGCGGGTAAACAGCGATAAGGGCGGGGACAGGCATCAATGGCAGTAATTAAGCAACAACTAAGGTAAATTAAGCATGTGACGGCATGTAAACCCAATTAACAGTCGAAAAATTCGACTGTAAATCAGTCCTAATCGCGAATTTCGCGCAACGTTCGAATTAATCATGCAACAAACAGTGAGCAGACGGGAATGACCATCAAGTAGGACAGATAAGGGCAAGCAATGATAGTTAAAGTCCAAAAACTCGACTAAACAAGGAATTTCGAAAACCTAACCTAATTTACCTCATAAAAATGCGAAATTAGTTAAATTAAAATGCAAAGAGGTGTAGGAGAAACTTACTTGATGAGAAAGAACCTACATATTGCAATTAATCTTCAAACAACAAGTAAAAATGGCGATTTTTTTGATCGAAAAACCGCAAACCCTAATCCCACTATTAAACCGTGTAAAATAGCACAAATCAAGGGGAAAACAGACGGCTTTGAATGATTAAATAACAAAGGGCAAAATGTAGGTGACGGATTTGGCAAAAGGGCAAGAAATATGGGGGATTTGGGGATGTTTTAATCGGAAATAAGGGAAGGGTGTCGAAAATTAGGGGTTAAATGAAATAGAAATGAAAATGAGGGAAGTTAAAGGAAAACTCCCTGCGTCTCTTGCAATTTCACTCGATCGAGTGGTTTAGAGCTGCTCGATCGAGGACTTTGATAATTCATCCACTCTATCGAGTAGAAATTTACTCGATCGAGAACTCCCCATTTCTGCTTTACTCGATCGACTGATATGGCATTACTCGATCGAACAAAATCCACTCGATCGAGTACTTTTTGTACTCGATCGAGCTCTTTTTCTCGTGTAAGCTCTTGAATTCATCATTCTTCCTTTAAATTTGCGTAAAAATTCCCTAAACCTGCATAAAAACACTTGCACAAATATCCTAAAATACCAAATACGCCAAAAAGCAGTCTATAGTCTCTATCTACGCTAAAAATTTTCTAAACTGTAATTGTCCTAATTAAAAGCAATAAAAGAAATTCAACGGAAAATTAAAAATTTTTTATACAAGATGGTACACGCGGCATTTCCCCGCTGACTTTCCAAAGCAATTCAGTAGCCCCTCGGAGGGCTCCTGACTGGAAGACGTCACCTCAGCAACATTGATCGTCCTCTTCAGCTTCCATGAGCTTGAACTTGAATCATTCGGAGGAGAATAGTTCACATCCACATATGCTCGAACTTTTCTCACCCTCGCTCCTTTCTCACCGGCTGTAACACTGTCATTCCCAACTTGACTGACATTAATTGCACAATGCCCTTTGACAGCTCCTTCATTATCTTCATTTGTACCTTCGGCAAGGAAAACAGACGAACTTTCCTCCTTTTTGCTCTCAATCTGAGGCGGAGGGGTAACAATAGCAACACAATGCTCCAAATTTTCATTTGGAGTGTCAATAATAGAGTTAATAGAAGAGAGGGCATTGCATGGCTGAGCTTGCATGGGAGCCCTTCAGAACTTAGACTGATGGAATATCAGTTCCTCGTCCCCAACCTGAAAAGTCAATGTCTTGCCCCTGACGTCGATTACTGCACGGGCAGTAGATAGAAATGGTCTCCCTAAAATAATAGGGGTATGTGCATCTTCGGGGATGTCAAGTACAACGAAGTCAACGGGAATAAAGAACCTCCCGATCTTAACAGGTACATCTTCTATTACACCTAGTGGCCGTGATATACTACGGTCGGCCATCTTAACAGTCATGTTGGTGCAATTAAACTGTCAAACCAAGTCTCTTAGCTAGAGACAACGGTAAGACACTCACGCTAGCGCCAAGATCGCATAATGCGTTATCAATCAAATAGGTACCGTTATGACACGAAATCGAAAAACTACCCGGGTCTGATTGTTTGGGAGGTAACTTTTTATAAACTAGGGCCATCCCCACCTCAGTCAAGGCTACCGTCTCATTATCTCTAATGTGCCTCTTACGCAATAAAATTTCTTTCATAAATTTAAGGTAAGAGGGTACTTGTGTCAGCAGTTCGGCGAATGGTACAGTGACCTGCAAGCTTCTCAGGATTTCGGCAAATTTGCCGAATTGTTGATTAGCTTTAGTATTCTGCAGACGCCTCGGGAAGGGAACCGTGATGGGTATCTCGAGTCCCTTGTTTCTCTCTTCCAATGTGTTAGCTGGATCAAGCTCCGTATCCTTTGGACGCTTCTTTCCTCTCGAACGAGGTCTTTCAGGTGATTTCTCACTCAATCGAGCACTAGCAGGCTCTTGATCAAGCTGCCCGTCGTCCATACTACTCGATCGACCAAAATTCCCATTCGATCGAGTAGTTTCTTCAACAGAATCACTCGATCGAGTAGAAAATTCACTCGATCGAGCAGTTGGCTTTTCCTGTTCACTCGATCGAGTAGAAATTCCACTCGATCGAGTACCTTCTTAGCCGTCAGCTCATTTCCTTTGACAGAACACTGTTCATCAGCTATTATTTCCTTCCTCGGGTCTGATTTTAACACTTCTGGTCCCTCATATGAACGACCGCTTCTCAATTTAATTAAATTTACCGTCTCATGTGGATTTTTGTCAGTTTGTGATGGTAAATGACCCGGTTTCCTTGCAGATTGGTTCGCGGCTAATTGCGCAACTTGAGTTTCAAGGGCCTTGATGGATGCATCTTTCTGTTGATCACTCAATTGCCACTGCTTTGTAAAAGATTGCAGCATAGTCTTTAGCTCACCAATCTCACTCACCCCTCCAGAAGATGATGCTCCGTGATTGGGAGGAGGGAAGGAAGGAGGCTTCTGAAAGCCTTGTTGATTCTTATGTGGAGAAACATACAGCTGTTGCTGGTGCGGGGGAGGGGTAGGATTGAGCACGTTTTAACTAGTCCACCTCAAATTGGGATGAACTGCCCCTTGGTTGTTGTAATAGGAACCCCCTCCTTGCCTATATTGTTGAAAGGCAAGGACTTGTTCCTTCTCCATAAGACAGCCAACAACAGTGTGGCCATCATTGCTCCCAAACCTCTCACATGTGACAGTCTCCCCTCTAGTAAGCATATGGACCGCCTGAGGCTACCCAGCAGAATGTAACTCCAACTTGTCAAATCTAGCATTCATGGCTTCCAGCTGAGCCAGAACCTGGTTATCGACTGCATGAACTGTTCTAATACCATCCCTCGGGTTTCCATACTCAGCACTATGATTCGCCATCTCTTCAATATGGGGCCATCCCTTATCATCGTCCGTATTTTCCTGGAATCTCCCATTAGATGACGCATCAAGTATGGCTCTATGGTCATCATACAGCCCATTGTAGAACTGGTTAGATATAAACCATGGGTCAAAACCATGGTGAGGAATAGACCTCGTCAATTTCTTGAATCGGGACCATGCCTCATATAAAGTCTCATCGGGAGCCTGCTTGAAACTGGTAATCTTGGCCCTAAGCTCATTGGTGCGTTGTGGAGGGAAATATCTCTTGTAAAAGGCAAGAGCACGAGACTCCCAATCAGAACTCCCCGCACTTGTGCGGTCCAAATCGGTTGACCACTCCCCGGGCCGAGTCGGTCAAAGAGAAAGGAAACAAAACCTCCTTAATCTTGTCTTGAGTTACCCCCTTTGTGGCGGGGATAGTAGAACAATAATCTGTAAAGACCTCCATGTGCTTCCTCGGGTGTTCACCAGCCACACCTCTATAGAGATTTCTTTCCACCAGATTGATGAAGGAAGGACGAATGTCGAATGTATTCCCATCCTCAGTCTGGAGATTGAAACCCTTTGGAATTGAGGATGCTTTAGGCACCGAGTGACTAGAAAGTTTTGGCATCTTTACTTGCTGATCAGCAGAAATAGGAATGTCTTCTACTAAAGACTGGTCTTCTGTGAAAAGAGAATGATGTAGCTCTGGCTCGAAAGTACTCAAGTCTTCCTTTCGTGATTTTCTCTGCAGACGGAGTCTATGCCTGAATAGTCTCTCTGGCTCTGAATTAGCTGAAACTAACTCAAACCTGTCTGACCTGGGCATAAACAACACTGAAAGAAAATAAATAAGAACTGCCTCAAGGAATAAAAATTCCCTGAGATGGATAAAATAAACGAAACAAAGACAGATAGAGCAATTGCCTCCCCGGCAACGGCGCCAAAATTTGATACGTCTGTCGTATACCTATCAAAAATAAACTAACTAAACTAACTATATAGCTAGGGAAGTCAGGTCAATCTCCTCAGGGAGGCAAGATATTTGTAGAAGTCCGTCTATTTGGTCACAAATGGGGGGTTTGTTTAAATTGTTTTCTAAACTAAAGGTTTAAAGGAAGAGAAGTAGAGAAAAGATCAGTAAAAGCAGGAAATAGAATTAAACTATCAGATAGAGAAGGGTCATGTCAGGAATTCGGTTCACTACGGTAGTCCAGTGACTTAACTGTAAACAACTTAGACAAACTAATGCAAGAGGGATATGTAAAGGTCCTTTCGGTCCACTTTCTATCCTAAAATACCACTAACTTAACTTTCATCCTCGTCAGGGTAGTCTACTGTTCATAGCAGGCCTATTTAGTCCAATCTTTCGATCCAGGATTAATTTTAGCCAGATTAAAAGGGTGACTCAGAAGCGTGCACTCAACTAAGTCGGTAAAATACAGTTAAATTGCTATGGTGACAGAATCTCACAATTAATTCATCTAATCTATTTACTACATCGTCACATTCCTACCGTAGATCCCCTAATCCCAACATGAATTAGATTTAGCTACTCATATTGCTATTAATACTATCAAAACTAACAGCAGATAAATAACCAGCATTCGACATATTAAAACGATGATTAAATTGCATAAAAAGTAAATTAGGGCAAAAAGTAAATAAAGCAAGACGAAGAGTTAAAGCAAATGAAATGAAGTTTATTATTTAGAAAGGAGAAAGAGATTACAATCGTGCGAATCCGGCGTAAACAACCATCAAATCCGAGCGAAATTAATCACAAAATAGAGTTACAGTGAAGGAAAAAATAGTACGCAGTCTTGAATGATAGATAAAAAGATAGATGGAAAAATTAGATGCTAATAACCTAGTAACGTAATGCTTAAATAGAAAAACAAATAAGTCCATAAGTTAAAATAAATTCACGGGCTAATTAAAGCCCACGCCAGCAGAAACCACTCGATCGAGTGGAATAAAACCACTCGATCGAGCAAAACTCCATAAAATCTACTCGGTCGAGTAGAATAGTTACTCGATCGAGTAACCCCTCTTTACAGCACTTCTGGATCGAGTAGAAAAACACTCGATCGACCAACCAAGGATGTAGAAACCACTCGATCGACTAACAAAACCACTCGATTGAGTCTTCTGTCTTCAATTCAGCTCAAATCCAAGCCCGACTGCCTCGTAAACCGTGCCTTCACGCTTCCCAATGTAGTATGTTACTCAGGAAAATCCCGTCTCCTCTAAATGCATGCAAAAAGGACGAAAAATGGTACGATTCCACTACTTTCGCGTTCATTTCTACAAAATGGACAAAACGAACCAAAGTAGCCAATTCGGGGCATAATGCAATATAAATAGTACAAATGTACACAATAATACGTGCTAAAATAGGCTAAAAAGACTATATAAAATGCACGTATCACTGAACCTGTTCTATCATCTCCTGTACCATCTGTGGTCCTAAAACCACTGCCTCAGCTCTATCATCCCTGCAAATCAGACTCCTACACCGCCTCCCATACGAAGCCTAAAACGGTGCCATCCCAATAGTCGTATGATAGCTGTTGTTATAAAAAAACTTAATAAGATCCAATCTATCCTCCCAGCTACCACCAAACTCCATCACACGAGCTCGCAGCATATCCTCTAAAGTCTTGATGGTCCTCTCTGTCTATCCATCTACCGCAGGATGAAAAGCAGTACTTATTTTCAAAGTAGTTCCCATCAACTCCTGCAACTCTCTCCAAAACCGTGATATGAACCTCACATCCCTATCTGACACTATATCCTTTGGAACCCCATGAAAACGAACCATATGCTTTCTATATGCCAAAGCTAACTGTATCTTGGTCCAAGTATCTTTCATCGGAACAAAGTGAGCTGACTTTGTCAAACGATCAACTATTACCCATATCATGTTGTTACCTTGTTCACTCCTCGCAAACCCACTATAAAATCTATAGAGATAGACTCCCATTTCCACTCAGGTACCACGAGAGAGTGAATCTTACCTTGTGGTCGTCGCTGCTCTCTCTTAACCCTCTGACATGTCAAACATCAAGCCACGAACTCAGCCGTTTCCTTTTTCATCCCAGGCCACCAGAAAGTCTTCTTCAAATGCTTATACAACTTGTCCACCTGGATATACTGAATAAGGTGTGCAATGAGCCTCTGTCATGATCATCTTCCTCAATTCCTCATCATTGGGAACACACCACCTGCCATCAAATCTCACATGCCATCTATATGAATAGAGAACCAAGACACTGTCCCTTTCTCTACTCCATCTCTTCACTCCTCGATCTTAGGATCCAAAGCTTGTTTCCTGCGAATGTCATCATAAAGATCTGGCTCCACAGTCAAGTCCCCTCTAGCATCCTCTTTCTGTATCATATGTATCTCCATCTTCCCCACCTCATCTCTCAATCTCATCAAAGACATAATTGTGCATAGAGAATGCACACTCTTCCTGCTCAGCGCATCAGCAACCATATTTTCCTTCCCTTCATGGTATATAATATCATGTCATAATCCCCAATCAGCTTCATCCACCTCCTCTGTCTCATGTTCAGCTCCTTTTGAGTGATGATGTACTTGAGACTCGTGTGATCTGAAAACACCTTAAAGGTCGTCCCATAAAGATAGTGCCTCCAAATCTTGAGAGCAAATACAACTGCACCCAACTCCAGATCATATGTCGGATAGTTCTCCTCATAAGGCTTCAATTGCCTAGAAGCATAGGCAATTACTTTCCCATTCTGCATCAACACACATCCCAACCCATTCTTTGAAACATCTGTATATACTTCAAAGAAAGGCGTTAAGGAAGATGGGGTCAAAGAAAGCAGAGGGACCGGATGGTATACCCATAGAAGTTTGGAGGTGCTTCGGGGAGAAAGGGATTGAATGGGTAACCATGCTCTTCAACAAGATTTGGAGGAGCAACAAGATGCCATCGGCTTGGAGCAAAAGCACTCTTGTCCCTTTGTACAAGAACAAAGGTGATGTCCAAGAGTGTTCCAATTATCGGGGAATTAAACTTATGAGTCATACAATGAAGTTATGGGAGCGGGTAATCGAGCAAAGGCTTAGGAGATATGTAGACATCTCGGAAAACCAATTTGGATTTATGCCCGGGAGATCGACTATGGATGCGATTTTTATCATGAGACAGTTGATGGAATACCATCGGGACAAGAAGAAGGATTTGCATATGGTTTTTATTGACTTGGAAAAGGCATATGATAGGGTACCAAGAGAAGTACTTTGGTGGGCTTTGGCGAGAAAGGGTGTGTCGCGAAAATATATTGACCTCATAAAGGACATGTATGAGGGGGCTAGTGCAAGTGTTCGCACTAATGTTGGGAGAACGGAAGAATTTCCTATTACCATCGGGGTGCATCAAGGTTCCGCACTTAGTCCTTTTCTCTTTGCTATTGTTATGGATGAGTTGACAAGGGATATTCAGGACGACATCCCTTGGTGTATGATGTTTGCTGATGATATTGTGTTGATTGATGAGACAAAAGAGGGGGTGGAGAGAAAGTTGGAATTGTGGAGGCAGACTTTAGAGACTCGTGGGTTCAGGCTGAGCAGGAGTAAGACTGAGTATTTGAGGTGTCAGTTCACTAAGGTGGCGGGGTTGAGATCGACAGAGGCGGGGAGTATTATTTTCGATGGGAATGTTGTTGAGGGTTCGGATTTCTTCAGATATCTAGGATCTATTATTCAAAAAGATGGGGAGTTAGACGGAGATGTGGCTCACAGAATTAAAGCGGGATGGTTGAAATGGAAGAGTGCTTCAGGGTTTCTATGCAATAAAGATATGCCCCAAAGATTAAAGGGAAAATTTTATCGCACGGCAATTAGGCTCGCCTACTTTACGACTCCGAGTGTTGGGCCGTGAAACATTGTCACATTCAAAAGATGAGTGTGGCGGAGATGCGCATGTTGAGGTGGATGTGCGGACATACAAGGAAAGATCGGTTAAGGAATGAGGTTATTAGGGAAAAGGTAAAAGTGGCGCCAATAGAGGACAAGATGATGGAAAACCGACTAAGATGGTTTGGCCATGTGAGAAGGAGACCTATGGACGCACCAGTTAGGAGGCTGGAGACTTGGAGAAAAGAAAAGGTCCCTAGAGGCAGAGGAAGACCGAGACAGAGATGGTTCAGAGTGATAGAGCACGATATGAGAGTTCTGGGGCTTGAGGAGAGTATGGTGACGGAGAGGGCACAATGGAGGGAAAGGATACATGTGGATTTTTAGTATTTGATATTTTTTGACAGATTTAGTGTTTTTTTATTTATTTAATTTAAAGAAATTTATTTATGTATTTTTCTCTCCTTTACTTCACACTTTTTCAACAACCACTTTCCTATAGATTTTGGTTCATTCCGGATCCTTAACTCTATTTCGGTTTTTAAAAATCGTTTTAATCTTTTCTCTCGATTTAAATTTTAAGTTTTTATAAAAGAAAGACGGAATTCGATTTTAAAACCCCTAAGTTCACCTTGACGTTCCATTACATTTTCGTTCTTCCTTTTTGTTTTTCATCTTCCCTTTTTTTATTCGCATTTTGAGGCGTGCGTTCACCCATGGACGGTTCGAAAGGATGATTCATGTCAGCCGACCCCAAATCATTTTGGGATTAAGGCTCTGATGTTGTTGTTGTTGTTGTATCTGTATATACTTCAAAGTTCTCACACCCTTCAGGTAATGCCAAGACTGGAGCTGTGGTCAAACGCTCCATTAATGTTTGGAACGCCGTCTCACAACTTTCATCCCAACGAAACCTGTTCGCTTTCCTCATCAACGCTGTCATAGGTCTAGCCATCTTGGAAAAGTCCTTCACAAACCGGCGGTAGTACCCTGCCAAACCTAAGAAACTCCTAATCTCTGCCACATTCTTTGGTGCTTCCCACCGAGTGACTACCTCTATCTTTACCGGATCCACAGCTACACCCTTCTTTGAAATCACATGCCCCAGAAAGGCAACCTCCTCTAGCCAGAACTCACACTTAGACAACTTTGCATATAGCTGATACTCACGCAAAGTCTGCAACACCAACCTCAAGTGCTCCTCATACTCCTCATTAGTCTTAGAATAGACTAAGATATCATCGATGAAGACCAACTAACCGATCTAAAAACATACTGAAGACCTGATTCATCAAATCCATAAACACTGCAGGTGCATTAAATAACCCAATCGGCATCACAACATACTCATAGTGAACATACCTCGATGTAAAAGCTATCTTCGGTATGTCCTCATCCCGAATCTTCACCTGATGGTAACCTGACCTCAAATCAATCTTAAAAAAGACTGCTGGCTCATTCAACTGATCAAACAAATCATCTATCCTTGGCAAAGGATTCTTGTTCTTCACTGTAACTCTGTTCAACTCTCTATAATCGATGCATAACATCAAACTCCCATCTTTATTTTTTCACAAATAAAACTGGTGCTCCCCACGGTGATACGCTAGGTCTAATGTATCCATTATCAATCAAATCATCCAACTATTTCTTCAGCTCCTCTAACTCCTTAGGAACCATGCGGTACGAGGCCTTAGAGATTGGTCATGTCCCTGGTTTCAACTCCACACTGAAATCTATCTCTCTTTTTGGTGGTAAACCCGGTATCTCCTCTGGAAAAACATCTGGAAACTCTCCCACCACTGGTATCTGATCAACTGTTGAAAACACCATACTATGGTCTCTCACATGGCATTATATCAACGGACAGCCCTTCGTTAGATAAGACTTCAATGTCACCGCTACAATCAACTTGACGTTGGGTTTGACAATAAACCCACGATAAGACACACTACCTCCCTTAGGACATCTCAAAGAGACTCTCTTTTGGTGACAGTCTATTCTAGTTTTATACTTACCCAACCAATCCATTCCAACTATCATCTCAAAACCATCCATAGGAAACTCTAACAAGTCCACTGGTAGGTCAACCTGCCCAAATATCATAGACACACCCCTATACAACCTCCCACAAGATACAAACTCACCCGACGGTATAAAAACCTCCTCTTATACAGACTCAAACTCTCTCAAATCCAAAAGCTTTGCATGACTCGATGATACAAACGATTATGATTCTCACGAATCAAACAAAACAAAGGTAAACACACCATTAACAAGAAAAGTACCCGTGATTATGTGAGCATCATCCTCAGCTGCTTTCTTCTCCATCATGAAAAGCTTGCCACTGGTCTTCTATCCCCCTTCCTGGACAGTACTCGCAGATGTAGATGGCTTAGCTGCCGATCCCTGATTGTTGTTCGTCGCTGGTCTCTGATATGAATTACGGCCATTCCGGTTAGCCCCACTGTTGTTGTTGTTGTTGTTGTTGTTCTGACCACCCTGATTGTTCCATGACCCAGTCGGCCTGTTACTAGCATAACTCTGAGATAGACCCTCGGAGAAACTCCCCTGTGATGGTCTCTGGAAATCCCTGCCCACAGCACTGGTACACTCATGTCTCTTGTGGCCCATACCGCCACAGTAAAAGCAAGAAAACTCCCAGCTGCTACAACCACTACCGCGGCCACGCCCATAAGAAGCTCCACCAGTGAACCCCGATCCCGAAGAGTAAACTCTCGCCTGGTTATGGTTTCCCCTGTTGTAACTAGACTGACCACCACCCTCGCTCTCAGCCTTCCTCTTCTCAGAAGCTCTCTTCCTATTCTCCTTAGCCATCTCTACCAACCGCTCAGCTCTCTCAACATACTCATATACCTCCTTAACATCAGTAAGGACTCCTACAGGCAGCTTCTTCATGATCTTGGGTGTCAAACCCTTTTAAACCTCAAGGCCAAGTTCTCCTGACTCAGCCCTATATCTTCTGCGTACCTAGACTTCTCATTAAACTTGTGATAGTACTCAGCTACTGTCATATTCGGAGCCAACTTGAAGTCATGAAACTCCTCCCTCAACTTACTACGAACATGTTCCGACACAAACTCTCGACGCATCGCCCTCTTGAACTCACTCCAAGGTATAGATGACATCCCCAGTTTCACATATAGGTCTAAAGCACTCTCTCTAGCCTTATCCCACCACTCTCATGCCACATCTCTCAAGTAGAATGCAACTTATTCCACTCTAAAGTCCTCAGGGCAATGAACCACATTAAGTATATTCTCCATCTCTCTATGCCAATTATCAAGCAAGATTGGTGCACCTGTACCCATGTACTCTTTCGAGTTGAAACGACCGATGTTGATACTCATTTTAGCAAAATCCACCCAAGCCTCCTTATCCTTCCCAAACTTTTTTAAAGCATCAGTGAGCGTGTCTTGGTGCTCTAGCATCTTAACTATGTCATCAACGCTCATATTCTCAGCCCTTGCATACAACGCATTTCTATTTGGCGGTATCTTGAAACTATATAAGAGAAAAGGTAAACATAAACACACATCCCACAACTCAAACACGTATATGACCTGAGCAGAACCTACTCGATCGAGTTAAGGCCACTCAATAAAGTGTCTCGACTGCAGAACTTGACCAGAAAGCCTCTCAAAATTCACTCGATCGAGCCTCCGACATACTCGATCGAGTTGACCCCACTCGATCGAGTGCCTCTACCTACTCGATCGAGTGCCCAAAAACTGTACACTGCCCCGAAACGAAAAACAACCAACTCGATCGAGTCACACCCAGTCGATCGAGTCACTCACCTACTCGATCGAGTGCCCCTCACTCGATCGAGTCATGCTGACTAGTACATGATGTGACCATTATTTGCGCACATTTAGTCCCCTAATTGAGCCTATTTTGCATACTATTATAACATTTTATGGCCATTTTATCCGTCAAAACCTTCCTATTTGCTTTTCTATCGCATTTCATAAGTTTTGTAGAAAAGGAGATAATAAGGCGGAAATTCCCGTCTTTCGTGCATATTTGGAAGCTTATTGATGATATTAGATGGACTAGTATGAAGAGGAAGCAAGGACCAAAGACCAATTCCACAAGAATAAAATGGAAGTGAACAAAAAGGGAAGAAAAGAAGAAGAACCACTGCTGAAGAACAATCCAAGCGGATTGTCTACAATCCGCCCGTCTCCTCACAACACAATCCGAGCGGATTCCCATAAAGACGCTCGGATTGCCCCACCAGAATCCGCCCGGATTCCATCGAATCCGCTCGTCTTCCGTCAGCAGAATTCGCCCGTCCCGACCTTAATCCGCCCGGATTCCAGCCCAGCGCATTTTCGTCTTCTTCAAGCCTCAAAGAAAGACGCCCTTCCTTCAAGAAATACCAGCTTCTCCCTGCTCAAATCTCAAAAGTGTAATTACTAGTTTAGCCCTTAGTTAACCCTAATGCACCCACCTAATTTCCACTATAAATACCCCATTTGTAATAATCAAATCAAAAAGTTTTATTAGATTAGAATACACATCTTTTTAGCTAGAAAAATCCTTCCTTAGATTAGATTAGGAGTAGATTAGAATAGATTACTCTTTAATCTTTCCACAAATTACACATTAATCTTTCCATAATTATTGTTCAAGTTTATTATTCATGTTTATTATTGGGTAATTGAAGATTATTGGGTTATTATTGGGAGATTGACAACCTTCCATCAATCAATCAAGTTTCTTCTATTATTCTTGCTTTATTATTTGGATCATCTTAAGTTGGTATAATTCCTTTACTCTTTAATCTTTATTGTTCATTTCTTCATTCTATTATCATGTTTATACTTGTTGTGATGATTGACACCATTAATGACATGTTTCCCATGATAATGAGTGAGTAGTTTCTTTAGCTAGGATTAATGGGTAATTAGGGGAAACCAACATGGGATTGATTCATGCTTAATCTAATATGTTTTCATGATCAAATTGCTTGCTTGTTGTGATGTCAACTTTATGCCCATGTTATGTTTGATGAAATGCCAAGCCTATGAATCCTTGCATTTACAACCATCTCTTATCTATTCAACTTGACTTGTAATATATAAACCAACTCGAGTCTTGTTAGACCATGCATAAAAGTTGAATAGGAGGAAAGTAAGTCGACTTGTAGGTGTTGTACAATCTAATCGATTCGGCTCCGGGACCCAACCCTTTCTATGAACCGTAAGACATAAACCAACTCGGTTCCTCCACAACACTAATTGCTTGCTTATATTTGTAAACATGTTTGTATGATCAACACCATGAATCCCCTATGACCCCATGATATCCTAGCACTTTTAATCAATTGTTTACATCTTCCCTTTCATTGCTTGTTTTACTCTATTGCCCTTTTTAGTTTAGAACACAACTACAAACCCAAACAAATTGTGACACTAGCATAAATTGAGATAGATAGACTTAGAACCCAAAGCACACCGTCCCATGGATCGACCTCGACTTACCGCTAACTAGTTGTATGTTGAGTATTATAAATGTGTTTGATTGGATGAGTGATGACATCAACCGGATCAAAAAATGGCGCCGTTGCCGGGGATGGTGCTATGTGATTAAGTTCTTACTTGTTTGTCTATTTTAATTGTGCTTTCACCTTGAGGAACTTGTTCCTCAAGGATCGTTTTTACCGTTTTATTGTAGTTCCCATGTTTGTAGTTGTATCTTTATCTTGACCATGGTGATGCAAGACTTGACATATGGAGTATGTGGTGGATCTTTTGAGTATGACTATGGGTATGGGGAGTTTGAGGAGCAAGTCAACACAAACCTACCTTATTATTTGTACGACGAAAGTCCTAACCACTACCCCAATTTTTCCCACCAAAATCACCACACCCAATATCAACAACAATCACTCCCCCAATACCCACTTCATAATGAGTTTCAATTGCCACAATACAACCACTTTCACACATACCCACAACAAAAACATGAACCCATTCAAAACATGATTCTCCAAATGATGGGAGATCAATAAAACTTCTTCAAACAAATGCTATAAGAGAGCCAAAAAGAAGATAATGTTCTTAAAAGCATTGTTATCCAAAGAGAGGAATTGAGGATTCAAATTGCCCAATTGAAAGAATCCCAAGCAATCACTCACCACCGTTCTTTGGACATTAAGCACAAGTGCGAATTTGAAGTAGTGACCTTTGACATGGAAGATGAGAAGTGGGAGGAGCCAAGTTCCTTGAACTCTTGTGACTATGAAAGTGTTGTGTTCGATGAAGAAGACATGAGGTTGAGCAAACCAAATACTCTTAACCTTTGTGAGTATGAGGGTGTGTCTTTTGATATGAACGTTGAGGTGTTGGCAAAAGAGTTACATGAAGCCCACATTTATGATTCACGTGAAGATAGCAACAATGATGATGAACCTAGAGGAATGACTCTCAATATCACCTTGCTTGAGGAGCCTATCCTTGAGGCATTTGAGATACCCTATCATGAAGAAGACCGTCCTTCCTTTATCCGTCATGAAGACCACTTGGCACCTATCTTGGTGTAACACCCCCATACTCCAAGTGCCTTACCAGGACCACTCAGGTATGAAGACATCACCATCTCGGTCGCCCGAGGTATGATAATCAAATAGACAAAACAGAAACAACATTTATTATAAGTAGTTTAATGAATAACTACAATCCTCGAAACCAAACTGAAAGTACAATACATTATTCCAAACTATCTGTTCTCAACTGAAATGTAAATAAATGCTAAACTACAAATGAAGACTCTATCGTCATGTCGTGGCCATCCCAGCTATCCCAATACTCATCTCTATACTGTTCAATATCTCGCTCACCATCCCCGAATGGATCACCGCAGGTTTACAAAACAACACCGGGGTCAGTACTAATCACACAATCAATATAGATAACAGTAATAAGATAAGCAGACAACTGAACTGTCACATACACACACACACACCAACTCCCATCATCTCAATATCGACCGTCCACTTTGGACCAACCTCGCGATGGGGGACCGCAGCCTGCCGTTCCCACCTAAGCCCCGCTCATCGTACGAGCGATAACCCCGTCCATTAATGTGCACATCCCCTTCCGTGGCGGGTTCCACGAAGGGCGAAACTAGGGCGTGAAGTCACTCCCGCAAGTGACCCCACTCAGCCGAGAACGCATCTCGAGAGCCATAGACAACCAAACACAATCACAATCACAATCACAATCATCATATCAAACAACTAACTACAAAGACATCACCAATATCCCATTATGGGACTAATACCGAGTAGGAAATCCTACCTGGAAAGCACAACACGCAGACGGTATCTACAATTTGTATCAAAACGGCTCCTCTACGAATTCTCCTCCTATCATACAGCACATAAAGACTACACATCACAAACTACACACCAAAACCCCCAATTCCTAAATTAGGTTTTCACCAAACTTAACAAAACATTATAAAAACTATGTTAAAAGCTTACCCTCGACGCAAGGAATCCAACGACACGAACTATGATACGAACTGACCGTCTGAACTCCGGGAATTGTCAAGAATGCGATTAGGAAGAAGAACTAGTTGCTTTCTCTCTTAAACAGGTTTTAGGTTTTGGTAAAAGTGTTTTAAAACAATGACGATTATGTTTAAATACCTTAATCGCATAATTAACAAAACCCGCGAAAAACTCCCCGTAAACCGGACACTCGATCGAGTACCCAAGGTACTCGATCGAGTACCCCCTTACTCGATCGAGTACCCCAGCTACTCGATCGAGTACCCAACAGGTCAGAAACTATTTTATTTCGCAACTTGCCCTTACTCGACAGAGTAAGGGCTACTCGATAGAGTACCCCAAGACATATAAATACAGAGTATTACAGTCTTCCCTCCTTAAAAGGAACTTCGTCCCCGAAGTTCAAACCACCACTAAACAAAGGTACTCCCATAAGCCTCCCGACTCGAAGGTCAAACAAAACACAACGTAAAACATGATACTAACCCCAACCTATCCCGACAAACATACCGACACAACATACAAAAGGTGTATAAAACTCTTAAAAACTCTCGCGATCATCTCCTACCCCCCTAAAAGAAACAAGGTTACGTCCCCGTAACCATACATACCTGATCAAAAAGGAAAGGGTAACGCTCTTTCATGATATCCTCTGCCTCCCATGTAGCTTCCTCAGTCTCGTGGTTAGACCACAGGATCTTAAGCAAAACTGTCTCACCACTCCTGGTCTTTCTAACCTTTCGGTCTAGGATCTGCTTAGGCACCTCAAGATATGATAAAGACTCATCAGACTCTAAGCTCTCGCCTCCAACACATGTGACGGGTCACTCACATACTTCCGCAGCTGCGATACATGAAACACATTATGCACTCTCTCTAACGCAGCTGGTAATGCCAGACGATAAGCAACTTCCCCAACTCGCTCTAAGATCTCATAAGGCCCTATAAACTTCTGACTTAACTTGCCTTTCTTTCCAAATCTCATAACTCCACGCATCGGAGACACTTTCAGAAGAACCTTGTCCCCAACCTGAAACTCTATGTCCCGACGATGTAGATCTGCATAACTCTTTTGTCGATCCTGGGCTGCTCTCATCCGTTCCCTGATCATCTTAATCTGTTCCACCATCTCATGCACCATCTCTGGTCCTAAAACCATTGCCTCAAAGACTATCGTCCCAACAGATTGGACTCCTACACCTCCTCCCATACAAAGCCTCAAACGGTGCCATACCAATACCGGTGTGATAGCTGTTGTTGTAAGAAAACTCTATCAAGTCCAACCTCTCGCTCCCGGCCTACCACCAAAATCCATCACACAAGCTCGCAACATATCCTCAACAGTCTTGATTGTTCTCTCGGTCGCCCATCCGTCGCGGGATGAAATGTCGTACTCATCTTCAAAGCTGTTCCCAACGATTCCCGCAACTCCTTCAAAAACCTCGATATAAACCTCGCATCTCTGTCGGACACTATGTCCTTAGGGACTCCATGTAACTTAAGCACGTTCTTTCGATAGGCCATAGCCAATTGTGCCTTAGTCCATGTATCTTTCATTGGAACAAAGTGAGTGACTTGGTCGACGATCCACTATCACCCAAATCATGTTGTTACCTTGTTGACTCTTTGGCAAACCCACAATGAAATCCATGGAAATGGATTCCCACTTCCACTCAGGCACCTCTAAAGACCGAATCTTACCTTGTGGTCGTCATTGTTCCCCTTTAACTCTCTGGCATGTCAAACAACGGACACAAACTCAATTGTCTCTTTCTTCATCCAGGCCACCAAAACGTTTTCTTCAAATCTTTGTATAGCTTGTCTCCACCTGGATGAACTGAATATGGTGTGCAATGCGCTTCTGTCATGATCGTCTTTTTCAACTCCTCATCGTTAGGAACACACCACCTACCATCAAACCTCAAGCTACCATCTGTATGAATGGAAAACGGGACTCTGTCCCTTTCTCTACTCCACTCTCCACTCCACTATCTTAGGATCCAAAGCCCGCTTATCCCGAATATCATCATAAAACTCCATATGTATTGTCATATCACCCACGGCATCTCCTTTCTGCATCATATGTATCCCAAAGCTCGCTACCTCATCCTCGGCCTCATCAACGATAGAGTGTACACGAGAATGTACACTCTTTCTACTCAAAGCATCAGCAACAACATTGGCTTTTCCTTCATGGTAGATGATTTCCATGTCATAATCGCCAATCAACTCCATCCACCTCCTCTGTCTCATGTTCAACTCCTTCTGCGTGAAGATATACTTAAGACTCTTGTGGTCAGAAAATACCTTAAAGATTGCTCCATAAAGGTAATGCCTCCAAATCTTGAGAGCAAACACCACTGCACCCAACTCCAGATCATGAGTAGGGTAGTTCTCCTCATAAGGCTTCAACTGCCTAGAAGCATAGGCAATCACTTTACCATTTCGCATCAACACACATCCCAACCCATTCTTCGAGGCATCTGTATAAACCTCGAAATTCTCGCTCCCTTCAGACAATGCGAGGACAGAGCGTGGTCAAACGCTCCTTTAATGTTTGGAACGCCGTCTCACAACTCTCATCCCAACGAAACTTGTTCTCTTTCCTCATCAACGCTGTCATCGGTCTTGCTATCTTGGAGAAATCTTTCACGAACCGTCTGTAGTATCCAGCTAAACCCAAGAAACTTCTCACCTCAAGAACATTCTTCGGTGCTTCCCACTTTTCACCGCCTCAATCTTCGCCAGGATCCTGACTACCCCATCTTTAGAGATTACATGACCCTTAAAAGCAACTTTCTCTAACAAGAACTCACACTTGGACAGCTTAGCATACAACTCATGATCCCTCAAAGTCCGCAACACGATTCTCGATGCTCCTCATGCTCCTCCTTAGTCTTAGAGTAGACTAAGATGTCATCGATAAACACTACTACAAACTGATCCAAGAACTGTCTGAAGATTCTATTCATCAAATCCATAAACACTGCCGGCGCATTAGACAACCCAAACGGCATCACCACATACTCATAATGGCCATACTCGACGTGAAAATTTGTCTTCGGTATGGCCACATCTCTAATCTTCACCGATGGTACCCCGACCTCAAATCAATCTTAGAAAAGACCGTTGCACCGCTCAACTGATCAAACAGGTCATCTATCCTTGGCAAAGGATACTTGTTCTTTATCGTCACACGGTTCGGCTCCGTGCATGACCTCAAACTCCCATCTTTCTTCTTCACGAAAAGAACTGGTGCTCCCCAAGGCGATACACTTGGTCTAATGTATCCCTTCTCTATCAAATCATCCAACTGCTTCCTAAGCTCCTCCATCTCCTTAGGACCCATACGGTACGGTGCCTTAGAGATTGGCCCCGTCCCTGGCTTCAACTCAACGGTGAAATCTATCTCCCTCTTCGGTGGCAACCCCGGAATCTCCTCCGGAAGACATCTCGCAAACTCTCCCACCACTGGTATCTCATCAACTGTCGGACTCTCTATCCGGTCATCTCTCACATGGCACAAGATCAGAGGACATCCCTTCCTCAGATAAGACTTCAAGGTAACAGCTGCAATCAACTTAACCTTGGGTTTGACTAGAAACCCACGGTAAGACACACTAACACCCTTAGGACCTCTTAGGGACACTTTCTTTTGATGACAGTCTATTTTAGCTTTATACTTTCCTAACCAATCCATCCCAACTATCATCTCAAAACCATTAAAAGGAAACTCTAGCAAGTCTACAGGGAAATCGACTTGCCCAACTATCAAAGATACATCTCTAAACAACCTCCCACACGATACAGACTCACCCGAAGGTATGAAAACTTGCTCCCTAACAGACTCATATACTCTCAAACCCAACTGTTTTACATGACTCGAAGACACAAACGACTGAGAAGCCCCCGAATCAAACAAAACAAAGGTAGGAATACCATTAACAAGGAATGTACCGGTGATAACATGCGCATCTTCCTCAGCTGCTTTCTTCTCCATCATGAATAACTTGCCACTGGTCTTCTGCCCACCTCCCTGGACAGTACTGGCTGATGCGGTCGGCTTAGCACCCGACCCTTGATTGTTGTTGTTGTTGTTCATCGGTGTCTTCTGATAAGAATTACCGCCGTTGCGGTTGCCTCCACTCTGGTAGCTCTGACCTCCCCGGTTTGGCCATGATCCAGCTGGTCTGTTGCTCGCAAAGCTCTGTGCAGGTCTCTGAACAGATCCCGGTGCACTCGTGCACTCATGTCTCTTGTGGCCTACGCCACCACAACCAAAGCAGGTCACTCCCCAACTATTGCTCACACTCCCACGGCCTCCCCAAAGGAAGTTCCAGCACTAAACCCAGACCCAGAAGAAAATCCCTTAGATTGATTGTGGTTGCCTTTCTTGAAATTAGATTGGCCACCACCCTCACTCTCAGACTTCCTCTTCTCTCCACCTGACCTCTCCTGAGCCATCTCCACTAGTCTCTCAGCTCTCCCAGCCCTCTCATACGCTTCCTTTACATCAGTAAGGACTCCCACGGGTAACTTATCCATAATTTTCGTGGTTAGCCCTCTCTCAAACCTCAAAGCCAGATTCTCCTCACTCAAACCCATATCCTCAAAGATATCTAGATTTCTCATTGAACGCTGTAGTACTCAGCCCACAGACATCTCAAGCAGTCATCTTAAACTTGTCGAACTCCTCTCTCAACTTACTCCTCACATGTTCTGGTACGAACTCCTTCCTCACAGCCCTACGAAACTCCTCCCAAGGTATAGCAGGTAACCCTTGGTTGGTATATATCTCCTTGGCACTCACTTTCACTGAATCCCACCACTTGCCAGCTGCCTCCCTCAGATAAAATGCAGCCTGATCCACTCTCATCTCATCAGGACAGCGAACTAAATCTAGTATGTTCTCCATCTCCCTCAGCCAACTATCAAGAAGGTTAGGCTCCTCAACTCCCTTGTACTCCTTCGGGTTAAACCTCGCAATATAGAGGCTGACTTTAGCATGGTCAACCTCCTTCTCCTTACTCTTATCCTTGTCCTCATTCACTCTCTTCAAGGTCAAGAAGAGCATCCTGGTGCTCTAACATCTTAACGATGTCATCCGTGGTCATAAGCTCAGCTCTCGCGTACAAAGCATTTCTTTTGGGCGGCATCTTGAAACTATACATATATAAGAAAGGGGTAGATATGAACATACGTACTAAACTTCAAAACACGAAAACACGCTGCCCAGAACCTACTCGATCGAGTATCCAAACCCACTCGATCGAGTAACGAGCTACTCGATCGAGTGCCCCCATGTACTCGATCGAGTACCCAAACTCCAGAACCAAACAGACCTTCGATCTCCAACCTACTCGATCGAGTATCTAGGCTACTCGATCGAGTGACCCCTACTCGATCGAGTACCCCTAGTTACTCGATCGAGTGCCCCAAAACTCGATTCGGACTCAAAATCGCAAAAACCCACCCGATCGAGTCGGTCTCACTCGATCGAGTATCACTATTACGTAAGAGCTACCCGCATATTACGTCATCTGCTAACATGCTCACCTTATAAAATCACATGATATCATAATAAATATGCTACGCATCTACTCTACTATCAACAAGATCAATTCATCATGCCATTAAAGCCACATTGTAAACATCCAACATGTTATTCCAACATCAAGTCTACACATATATTACTTTTCTTTCACATTCTCAACTTCTCCTTCAACATCCAACAATCACACACTTCATCACATTGTTAACAAGTTAACCAAGCACACATATACTCGACAAACACTTTCCCCCGTGACCGGTTCAAAGTTGTAGGGCGACCCCCGCGACTTTAGGACGTCTCCCAAGCCTTTGCACTAGCTCCTACAACTTTTACCCCGGGTTCATTTTAATTGACACCCTATGTTCATTAAGTTTATTGGTTACAGGTTTCAGGATCGTCGCTCTGATACCATTTGTAACACCCCCATACTCCAAGTGCCTTACAAGGACCACTCAGGTATGAAGACATCACCATCTCGGTCGCCCGAGGTATGATAATCAAATAGACAAAACAGAAACAACATTTATTATAAGTAGTTTAATGAATGACTACAATCCTCGAAACCAAACTGAAAGTACAATACATTATTCCAAACTATCTGTTCTCAACTGAAATGTAAATAAATGCTAAACTACAGCGGAAGACTCTATCGTCATGTCGTGGCCATCCCAGCTATCCCAGTACTCATCTCTATACCTGTTCAATATCTGCTCACCATCCCCGAATGGATCACCGTAGGTTTACAAAACAACACCGGGGTCAGTACTAATCACACAATCAATATAGATAACAGTAATAAGATAAGCAGACAGCTGAACTGTCACATACACACACACACCAACTCCCATCATCTCAATATCGACATTGTCCATTTGGACCCCCACGCCGATGGGGGACCGAGCCATTCCCACCTAAGCCCCGCTCATCGTACGAGCGATAACCCTGTCCATTAATGTGCACATCCCCTTCCGTGGCGGGTTCCACGAAGGGCGAAACTAGGGCGTGAAGTCACTCCCGCAAGTGACCCCACTCAGCCGAGAACGCATCTCGAGAGCCATAGACAACCAAACACAATCACAATCACAATCACAATCATCATATCAAACAACTAACTACAGCACATCACCAATATCCCATTATGGGACTAATACTGAGTAGGAAATCCTACCTGGAAAGCACAACACGCAGACGGTATCTACAGCTGTATCAAAACGGCTCCTCTACGAATTCTCCTCCTATCATACAGCACATAAAGACTACACATCACAAACTACACACCAAAACCCCCAATTCCTAAATTAGGGTTTCACCAAACTTAACAAAACATTATAAAAACTATGTTAAAAGCTTACCCTCGACGCAAGGAATCCAACGACACGAACTATGATACGAACTGACCGTCTGAACTCCGGGAATTGTCAAGAATGCGATTAGGAAGAAGAACTAGTTGCTTTCTCTCTTAAAGAGGTTTTAGGTTTTGGTAAAAGTGTTTTAAAACAATGACGATTATGTTTAAATACCTTAATCGCATAATTAACAAAACCCGCGAAAAACTCCCGGTAAACCGGACACTCGATCGAGTACCCAAGGTACTCGATCGAGTACCCCCTTACTCGATCGAGTACCCCAGCTACTCGATCGAGTACCCAACAGGTCAGAAACTATTTTATTTCGCAACTTGCCCTTACTCGACAGAGTAAGGGCTACTCGATAGAGTACCCCAAGACATATAAATACGGAGTATTACACTTGGAGCCAATGATCATTGAAGAGGATATGATAGACCTTCTTCAAAAGGCCAAAGTTTCCTACAAGAGCTATTTGGTGAAAAAGCTCAAAGAGAAAATTGCTCGTGAGGCTACTTGTGAAGATTTGGCACCCACAATCTCAACTCCTATGGTATCCAATCATCAAAGTTATGAAAATTCTCCTTCTACCTTGGAAGGATTGAAAAATCGAAATGCTATCATCATCACCAAAATTGAAGAAGAAGTTGGTAAGTGGAAGTCCATGGATGGAAATGAACCACACTTCATGCTTAGTGTTGGCAAGAATCATGGGTTTACCTATTCGAAGCATCGGGAAAGCTCTAACGCTAAGGAGAAGGCAAGGAAAAGAACATTCTACAAGCCTCCTTGGCCAAATTTCATATTCAAATTGAGCAACCCATACTTGTGCTTATTTGGAGCTTGTTCACAAGCTTTTGATCTTTTATTAAGAGCTTTGGGCTCTATGGATAAGAATTTAAAATTGAACTAGTTTAGTGGAGTCCTATCTCAAACCACCATTTGTAAGATATTTCTTGGACCCCTTTACTTTGTATAATATTGTACATTTCCAATTGCATTTAATTTCTTGCATGAGAGAGAAGAGAGAGAGAGTCATCTTACATGTTTCATGAGCAAATTTCAGAAAAAGAAAAGGAAAAAGAGAAAATCAGTGAAAAGGGGTGTGTCATTTCACGAAAGAAGAAAGAAGAAGAAGGAAATAAGCAGAGACGCCCGGATTCGAACAAATCCGCCCGTCCAGGGCCCACGGGAAAGAAAAAGATGAAGCTGAAGAAGAATCCGTGCGGATTCAAGCGAATCCGCCCGTCCTGAACAATACGTCCGTCTTCTTCACGGAACGCCCGTCCCGTGTGTCATCCAGAAGCAAGATTTTGAACTGTGTCAAAATTCGTGCGGATTGTTTACAATCCGCCCGTCCCGATCAAGCCGCGCGTCCTAAGCACAATCCGCCCGTCTTTCCCCGCTTCTCAGCCAACGAAATTCTCTGTCCTAGAATCCGAGCGGATTCTTGCAAAGACGCCCGTCTTCTTTCTCGACAATCCGCCTGTCCCGACTTAAATCCGCTCGGATTGTCCTGTTCCTGCAGATAAAACGGGTCCGACCCAACCTTATCCGTTCGGATTCCCTACTCCTTCTATATAATCACCCCCTTTCTCCCTCATTTCCTCACCTTACCAAACCTTAAAAACACTCATCTCAATCCTCAAAAACACCCCCATAACCAACATTCAAATGGCACCATTGACAAACACCAAGGGAAAGGCCAAGAAATTTGTTGAATCATTCGGGAAGAAGCGCAAGGGATCAACCCCTTCAACACCGCGAGAGGTAGTACTACCAAGGAGCACCCAACCCTTAATGAGGGGAGGCATTGAACAACTCAACCGCTTTCAAGAGGTGCTCTTTCAATCCGACGACCACCGCCAAAAATTTGTCGAGCTACTAGGTAAGATGTACGAACCTACTCAATTTGTAGACACTAGGGTGTTGGAAATCCTTAAAATAAGGTACCCTACCGAGATGTTCTTTAATGGCCTTGGCATTGGGAAACTTTTCCATGCCCATGAAGAGACTTACCTTAGTCTCACCCTTGAATTCTTGAGTAGCCTTCGCATTATGGCGGATACCCACAACAATGTGGGCATGGAGTTTAGGTTATGCAACCTAGACCATGTTCTTTCTCTTGAGGAATTTGCCTATATTTTCGGTCTTGAAGTACCCACCGACTACACCGAAAAGCCCGATAATTTTGGTGTGGACTTCCTTTGGAAGGCTATCTTCGGGAGGGACTTTACCCATATAAAGCGTTGCTATACCTTTGGCATCCAACATCCGGTGATTCGATTCACCGAACGCTTTGTAGCCGGTTGCATCAATGGGAGGTACGAGCAAGATAGGTGTACTCTCATCGACTTAACTTTCCTTGAGTCCTATTTGAATGTTCGAGCGGTGAGGCGTTATAACTTTAATACGCCACTTGAGATACTTACTAGGTTCCATGATTTTTCTCAAGGGACCACCCAACTCAAAACCTTCATGATGGGAGGTCTAATTACCCTTTTGGCTCACCACCTTTGTCCCGGGTTCAATACCCGAGGAACCTATACTCCTCTTGAGGGGAGGACTTTGATTGATGAGCACACCATCTTCCACAGTCACTGATGGTGTAACTACACTCGAGATGGGAGTGTGGAGTGGCACACCAAGGGATGCACTTCAATGATCCTTGAGGGATGGAAGATACCGGGCATTGACCCAAGATTGAGTCAATACTCTCCTCCACCAAGCTACCTCCTTGAAATCCAAATTATTGATAATCCCCCTCAAAGGGAAGAGCCACACCGTCAACCACCTCGTGGAGGGCCGGGAATACCTATTCACCCACCTTCCTACGTACCCATCCCGCCATACCCTACTCCTTATACCGAATTCCAACCGGAAATCCCCAACACCCCGAGTAATAATGATTTGATGGCACTCATGAATAGAGTGGACCTTGGGGTGCATAAAGGAAGGGAAGACAACTACTTGGCCCTCTACCCCCAATACTATAACATGGCTCAACAAGGGTATATTGACCCCGATGGTCCTAAACCCTCTTGTGCACAACCGGAGCTCTTGTTCCCAAATTATGGGGACCAAGCTTGGGGTCGAGGAGACGGAGGGCATTCTAGCCAAGGTGGAGGGTACTCGGGTCAAGGAGGAGGATTTTACCAAGGAGGATATTGGGGCCAAGCACCCGGATTTGATCAAGCCGGAAGCTCTCATGGTTATGGCTATGATCAAAATGAGGATGACGAGTGAAAGAGGCCTACTTCACCACTTCCATTTGTATGATACCCATCTCTCCCTCTCTCTCTTTGTATTTACATTGCATTTAGTGTAGCTTTTGCATGCATTTGTATTATATTTCATATTGCATTTACATTAGTTAGTTCATGTAGTATAGTTTGCATTGTAATATATCTCACACGATTCATATAGATAGTTTCATATAGATTAGAATTCATGCATAGTCACTAATGACCAATCCTATTCTTTTCTACACTAGAGATAGTGTTTAAATCGGTTTGGGGAGGTTTGATCATAAGTGACCATAGTATAAATCATGCATCATATAGTATAGTTTAGATTGCATTCATTTGTTATATATGTCATATAGAATTGCATTTAGTTAGAGCATGCATTCATTCATATCATATCATTGCATTTGTACTTTATTCCAAAAAATTCAAAAATCCAAAAAACATGTACTTTCTTTTTTTATTCCTACTCCTACATGTACATTGAGGACAATGTCCAAAATAAAGTGGGGGATGGGAATTTATATTCCAAAAATGCATAAAAATTGAAAAATTTCGAAAAATCACAAAAATATGTCTTTTAATTTCATAAAAACAAAAACCATAAAAATTTGAAAAATTGAAAAATCCAAAAACATGTTCATTTCCTTTGTAGTGTAGTCTTGTATTTATTATTGTATATATTGTGTTTGTTCATCGTTGTTCACATTGATTGACTACGCCACATCCGAGACATGAGGATATTGAAGACGGCATGGTATGATCTTTCCAATCTCCTTTTTCCTCTTTATGTTAATGACTATGTGGCTTTATTTTGATTGATGTGGTAAAAACAATGTGAACTTAGGACTTGCATTTAGTGTACATGTCATATTAGTTGGTAGAATCACATGCATTAGGATGTATATATGCTAGTTGCATCATGGCATGTAGTTGCATGTTAGAAAAATTTTGTGAAACCGTCTACTTGGGAAGCTTGACTAGTGTATATAGGCCCTAGTAGATGCTTTTTCTTCTTAAGACTTTGCTTGTTAGAATACTTGTAAAACACCCTAGGATGTGTCATGTTAGTATCCTTTGACCCATGGTTTAAGGCCTAGTCAAGAGTACCTTGTGGTGTGATAACTCCTTGGCTACCGTTTATTCTAAGGTGACCCTTGAAACCATGCATCCATCATCCATGTTCTACCACACATTTTGTCATCAAAGGGAATGGGCACAAAAAGAAATCAATTTGAGTTCAATGAAATGAAAAGTGAAAGAAAGTTTGCAAAATGCATCAAAAGAAGAGAGGAGAAAAAATAGACTCCTAAAGCTTCAAAAATAAGGCACCCTCCCTACATATGGGGTGACTTTGAAAATGTTCAAAAGAAAATGCAAAAAGTTGAAAGTTGTCAAGTGTTGAAAAGCCAAAAATGAAAAGAAATGGCAAAAGAAAGTGTTCTCAAATGTTATATGCCACAAGAAATTGGGGGGAAAAACAACAACAAAAGCAAACTCCCAAAGTGAAACTCAAATTTCTATTGATCCCTTTATCCATCGTATCCATTTTTGTGCATGGTAGAGAGGGGACGACCCTTCTTCTTGTCTAGGCAGGAGGGGGAATTCCGCGATCCTCCAGTGTTTCTAACACCATAGGGAGTCTATTCTTGACAAAAGCATTTAACGATTGAGGACAAAGGTACCCTAGCTTGACACAACTTGGAGGTCATTTATTGGTATCCTTCTAGGCTTAGTAGTTTGAAGAAATTGCATCTATGAAGGAGTGTGTACCCTTGAATTGCTTCCCTTGTAGATAATTTCCGCCACTTAGATGAGGAGAGTGGCTATTCTTTTGTAGATGCATCCATTACTTGATTTTGTTTGCTTTAATGTTTGGATGTATCGCCATTTTGGCAAGACCCACCTTGCCTTGCAAGAAGGCATCCTACCTCATGGTTGTCTTGTTGTGAGTTAAAGGGGCGGAGTGAGACCCGCTAATTGTCTCATATCGGCTATATTAGTAGGCTAGTTTAAATAAAGGTCTAGTTTTTGTCACCTCTTTACTCGGGACGGGTAAAGGTTCGGTTTGGGGATATTTGATGTGAGTTTTATTTGCGCACATTTAGTCCCCTAATTGAGCCTATTTTGCATACTATTATAACATTTTATGGCCATTTTATCCGTCAAAACCTTCCTATTTGCTTTTCTATCGCATTTCATATGTTTTGTAGAAAAGGAGATAATAAGGCGGAAATTCCCGTCTTTCGTGCATATTTGGAAGCTTATTGATGATATTAGATGGACTAGTATGAAGAGGAAGCAAGGACCAAAGACCAATTCCACAAGAATAAAATGGAAGTGAACAAAAAGGGAAGAAAAGAAGAAGAACCACTGCTAAAGAACAATCCGAGCGGATTGTCTACAATCCGCCCGTCTCCTCACAACACAATCCGAGCGGATTCCCATAAAGACGCACGGATTGCCCCACCAGAATCCGCCCGGATTCCATCGAATCCGCTCGTCTTCCGTCAGCAGAATCCGCCCGTCCCGACCTTAATCCGCCCGGATTCCAGCCCAGCGCATTTTCGTCTTCTTCAAGCCTCAAAGAAAGACGCCCTTCCTTCAAGAAATACCGGCTTCTCCCTGCTCAAATCTCAAAAGTGTAATTACTAGTTTAGCCCTAAGTTAACCCTAATGCACCCACCTAATTTCCACTATAAATACCCCATTTGTAATAATCAAATCAAAAAGTTTTATTAGATTAGAATACACATCTTTTTAGCTAGAAAAATCCTTCCTTGGATTAGATTAGGAGTACATTAGAATAGATTACTCTTTAATCTTTCCACAAATTATACATTAATCTTTCCATAATTATTGTTCAAATTTATTATTCATGTTTATTATTGGGTAATTGAAGATTATTGGGTTATTATTGGGAGATTGACAACCTTCCATCAATCAATCAAGTTTCTTCTATTATTCTTGCTTTATTATTTGGATCATCTTAAGTTGGTATAATTCCTTTACTCTTTAATCTTTATTGTTCATTTCTTCATTCTATTATCATGTTTATACTTGTTGTGATGATTGACACCATTAATGACATGTTTCCCATGATAATGAGTGAGTAGTTTCTTTAGCTAGGATTAATGGGTAATTAGGGGAAACCAACATGGGATTGATTCATGCTTAATCTAATATGTTTTCATGATCAAATTGCTTGCTTGTTGTGATGTCAACTTTATGCACATGTTATGTTTGATGAAATGCCAAGCCTATGAATCCTTGCATTTACAACCATCTCTTATCTATTCAACTTGACTTGTAAGATATAAACCAACTCGAGTCTTGTTAGACCATGCATAAAAGTTGAATAGGAGGAAAGTAAGTCGACTTGTAGGTGTTGTACAATCTAATCGATTCGGCTCCGGGACCCCACCCTTTCTATGAACCGTAAGACATAAACCAACTCGGTTCCTCCACAACACTAATTGCTTGCTTATATTTGTAAACATGTTTGTATGATCAACACCATGAATCCCCTATGACCCCATGATATCCTAGCACTTTTAATCAATTGTTTACATCTTCCCTTTGATTGCTTGTTTTACTCTATTGCCCTTTTTAGTTTAGAACACAACTACAAACCCAAACAAATTGTGACACTAGCATAAATTGAGATAGATAGACTTAGAACACAAAGCACACCGTCCCATGGATCGACCTCGACTTACCGCTAACTAGTTGTATGTTGAGTATTATAAATGTGTTTGATTGGATGAGTGACGACATCAACCGGATCAGTACACAACCCGCATGCTCAACTCAACACTTTCCAACCAACTATATATATATATATATATATATATATACATATATACATATATATATATATATATATATATATATATATATATATACAATAAATGACATCCTACATCACATGCTTCTAACAAGCCACATTTGAAATCATCTATTATGCAATTTCGTTATTCAATCAACATACATATTCATATTACTCATCATCTTTCACCACAATATCCCCTAACCTCCACATGCATTCATCCACTGATTCACACAACACACTTCTATATAGATATGCAATTTACATAGATAAACAAATAACGATCCTAAGACACACCATATAGTGACCGGTTCAAAGTTGTAGGGCGAGATCGCGACTTTAGGACGTCTCCCAAGTCTTTGCATTAGCTCCTAACAACTCCTACCCGGGTTCATTTTATTTTGACTCCCTAAGTTCATTGGGTTCATTAGTTACAGGTTCCAAAATCGTCGCTCTGGTACAACTTTGTAACACGCCCATACTCCAAGTGCCTTACCAGGATCACTTAAGGCATGAGAATGCTACCATCTCGATTACCCGAGGCAATGTATATCAAATAGACAATAAAGAAACATACTTTATTAAATGAGTTTAAAGCGATACAAGTCCAAATCCCAAAACTGATAAAGTAAATACAACTGTTTCTCAAAACTGTCAAACCAACTAAAATAATGTAAAATAATGTATATGACACAGCGGAAGACTTCTAAACAGCTCGTGGTGACTCAACCCAGCTATCCCATGTGCATAAACTTATACCTACTCAATAACTGTTCACCATCCCCGAATGGATCACCACAGTTTTCAAAACATTTAAACGGAGGTCAGTATTGGTTACATAAAACAATACATCTGAAACAATAAACAATCCAAACTAATCAACCAATCTCCATTATAACTCCAAACACCTGACTACACACTTCTTGCTAGAATACTCATTGCAACAAGTATTCCACATCCCCAGTGGGGGACCGAAGCCGTTCCCACCTATGCCTCGCTCATCTCATCCGAGTGATAAACCCAAGGTCCTAAATATGCACATCCCTTCTGTGGCGGGTTGCACAGAAGGCGAATCAAGGGCGTGAAGCCACTCCCGCAAGTGACTCCACTCAGCCAAGGACGCACCTCGCAAACCACAGACAATTATACAACGACCACATTATATAATCAACAATCACCAATTCTAAATCCGATAGGATATAAATTAAAAACAATGATTAATCATCAACAATGCCATGTAAACAATACTGAGTAGGGAAACCTTACCTGGAATAGAAACCACAGGACCGTCACAATAGCTAATCAATAATGTTCCTCTATAAATCCTATTCCTATAACATATATTCACATAATTATCACCTAATCAATATAATCCTCCCAAAAACCCCAATTCTACCCAATTAGGTTTCCAAACAATCTTATCAAAACATTATAAAAATTATACAAGAATATTACCAATGACGCGATAAACTCAATGACGTAAAGAACAAGACAATCCGACGATCCTAGCCTTGCGATTTGTTAACAACGCGAAGAAAGCGAACTACATAACTCCTTTTTCTTTTGAAAGGTTTTAGAAAGGTGAAAAAGTGATTAGGAAGAATGACGAAAACCTTTTATAATAATCTCGTGTAATTAACAAAACCCGGCTTAAATAACCCGTAAGACTTACTTACTCGATCGAGTGCCCCTTACTCAATCGAGTGTAACACGTACTCGATCGAGTACCCATCAGGTCACCTACTATTTCGTATAAAAACATACTTACTCGACAGAGTAAGCCCCACTCGATAGAGTACCCATATATAGACATAGAAAACCGTAAAATTAAAATTAAGGTTTATCTTCTTTCACTCTTACAAATATTCATCTCTTATTCTGGTGAATGAATCCTTATTTGCAATCTTTCCTCGTTTGTTATTTATTCTCTTGAGATTCATTGGTCAAACTGACTCTTTCTTTCTGAACTGTGATGGAAGTTTGGTGCTGATGTGACCATAATTAGAGCATATTTAGTCCCTGAATTAGCCTTGTTCCCATGCTTTTTAGTGCATATTTGGGTCATTTATTGTCTTTAGTTCTTTGTTTTGCATATTCTTCGAGGTTTTGTGTCCTTGGTAGGAAAGGAGTGCAAACCTTGCATTTTCATGGCAAAACGAGACTAAATTGATTGAATTCAATGACCAAGCATCAAGGAGAGACAAGATTAGAAGGCCTTTGTACATACTATAGTAGATGGGCAATGATGAGGAAAGATCTTTGCATCCCCGAGGAAATCCCCAAGGATTTTATGAATAAAAGGGAAGAAAAGAAGAAGAAATGTGACTGTCCAGCAATCCGTGCGGATTGTCCTGAAGACGCCCGTCCTCCACCTCCACAATCCGAGCGTCTTCACCACAAGACGCCCGGGCAGCAACCCCAGAAGACGCCCGTCTTCTCCCCAAGACGCCCGGGCAGAGACCCTCGAATCCGCCCGTCCCGTGCTAAAGACGCACGGATTCCAAGGAAGCACAACTTCGTTTTCTTCAAGCTTCAAGAAAGATGCCCATCCTTCCAAAATGACCGGCGTTTCCTTAAGTAGGAACTTAATCGTCATTTAAGCCCTTAGTTAACCCTAATTCCTACACCTAATCCCCACTATAAATACCCCATTAGTCTAATTAGAAGAGCATGTTCTTCTTAGCAATCTCTAGGGTAGTTAATATCAATCAAAAATCTCTTTAATTTTGTAATCAACAATTAATCAAGTTTTAATACAAGTTTTATTTCCTTAATCTCTCTTTTGTTCATCCTTTATTTTGGGTAATTGAAGATTATTTGGGTTATTATTGGGAGATTGACAACCTCTCAATCAAGCATCAAGTACTTCTTTTATTCTTTGCTTTATTATTGGAATCATTAGTAGGTATAATTCTCTTAATCCCTTTTTAATTATTGCTAATTACTTTCATTTATTCATCATGTTTCACCTTGTTGGTATGATTGGAAACCTTGCTAGCATGTTCAACATGATAATGAGTGACTAGTTCCATAGCTAGGGTTAATGGGTAATTAGGGGAAACCAACATGAGGAATGATTCATGCTTAAATTAATATGCTTTCATGGTTTATTTGCTTGCTTGTTATGATCTCAACTCATGCACATGTTATGTTTGATGAAATGCGAGCCTATGAATCCTTGCATTTTTTTTACCCATCACCTATATTTTCAATGAGACTTGTAAGACATAAACCAACTCGAGTCTCATTAGACCATGCATGTTGTTAAGTAGGGAAGACTAAGTCGACTTGTAGGTGTTGTACAATCTAATCGATTCGGTTCCGGGACCCAAACTTTCCTAGGATTGTAAGATATAACCCAACTCAATCCATCACAACAATAATTGCTTGCTTATAATTTGAGAACATGTTTGTATGATGAATTCCCATGAATCCCCTATGACCCCATGATACCCTAGTGCTTTTTATCAATTGTTTACAACCCTTTTTAATTCATCTTGCTTGTTTACTTTCATTGCTATTTAGTTTAGTGACCATCTACATCAACCCAAATTGTGATACCCCTAAGACACCACTAGTTGCAATAGAAATCTCATCTCAATTTTCGTCCCTTGGGATCCGACCTTTACTTGCCTCTTTACTAATTGTAGAGTTGTTTGTGAAGCTATAAATTGTGGTTTGGTCTAGGTGCTCCTAACGACAAGTTACCGAAAAGATTTAGTCCGACCAAAAATGGCGCCGTTGCCGGGGACGGTGTTAACTTGATTTAGATTTTCTTATATTGTTATTAGTTGTGTCTTTCTTTGCCTTGGGGAAGTAAAACTCCTCAAGGTTTGTTCTAATTGCTTTCGTGTTGTTTGATATTTTGCATGTCTAGAAGGTCACAAGGTGATTTGTTACCTTTTGATCGTGAAATTGAAAGAACTTTGACAACCAATAGAAGACTTGCTAGGATAAATTTGAGAGGTATTATTGAGGTTGTAGACATTCAACCAACTATTGAGTTCATCAACCCTTTTGCAAGAGAAGGTGAGGAGAACCCAACACAAAATACAACACAAAATTAACCCACAATGCCTATGTTTTCATCACATTCCGTACCCACCGAGGAGAACCTACCCAATGGTACTCCCACACCACAACATCTAACCGGAAATTTTATTGCCAAATCCGCATTTATCCAATTAGTCGAAAGAAGCCAATTTGGGGGGATGCCTAGTGAAGACCCTCACTCTCATATGGAGTCCTTTTGTGACTATTGTGATGCGATTTCTCAAACCGGTGTAACTCAAGACCAAATTCGATGGGTCTTATTTTCTTTTTCTCTAATTGGCACCGCGAAACATGGTTGAAGGGCCTTGATAAGGCCACTCTCGGAATTGATTCTTGAAAGAAGTTGGCTCTAGCTTTCTACAAAAAGTTCTATCTACCGGAAAAGACTAACATGCTAAGAGCTCAAATTACATGTTTTAAGCAAAGGGATGAAGAATCTTTGTATGAAGCTTGTGAGCGGTTCAAAGGAATTTGTCGCTCATGTCCTCACCATGGACTTACCGAGTGGTTCTTGGTACAACAATTTTGGAATGGTCTATATGAAGATTCAAGGAACATTCTCAACGTGGGATCAAATGGAATGTTCACCGAAGTTGATGACAATCAAACTTGGAACAAAATTGAGGAAATGGCGGTCCATAACTCACAATATAGTAGATCTCGCAAGGCTACTAGAGCAGGAAAGCATGAAGTGGACTCCGTTACTCAATTGGGTGTAAAACTTAGTGCTCACATTGATACCATCAATTTGAAGTTTGAAAAGGCTATGGCTACACATGAAGAAGCCTCAAAATCACCAAAGCATCATGTTAATGCCATGACGGCATCTTCATCAATCCCATGTGGGATATGTGAGAATTGTGGAACTTTTGGACATGACCCAAGTGAGTGTAGGAGAACAAATGAACAAGTAAATGCTTTCCAAGCATACAAGAGTGGTACCCCTTATTCCGACTATTACAATGAAAACACCAAATTCCATCCAAATCTCTCATACAAAAGCCAAAATGTTCAAAACCCTCAAACAAAATACACCCCACCTCCCATGAGAAACCAAAATCAAAGACCCTTTTACAACCAAAACCAAGGTTACCAAAATCAGTCTCCATACAATCAACAAAATGACCAAGGTTTTGATGTTCAAAAAGCAGTCCTTCAAATGCAAAAGAATCAACAAGAATTTTTCACTCAAATGCAAAAGGATAGTCAAGCAAAGGAAACCACCATCAACAACATCCTAGCTCACACCAAAATGTTGGAAACCCTATTGACTAAACTAGCATCTTCAAGCTCACAAAGACAAAAGGGGCAATTACCACCTCAAAGTAATCCCCCAAGACATGAAACGGTTAGTGCCATTCACTTGAGAAGTGGTACAAGGTATGAAGCACTGAAGAAGCAAGTTGAGGATGAAGTTGTGAAAGCTAGTGACAAGGAAGAAATTGTGCAAAACTCCAAGGATGGAGAACCATCAAAAGAATAAATTTCAAAGAAAAATGAAGACAAGGTCAAGGAGAAGGAGCCCATTATGATTAGACTTCCTTTTCCAAGTCGTCAAGCCAAGCCCAAATTTGATGACCAACTTGGAAAATTTATGGAAATTGTGAAGATTTTGGAAGTCTCATATCCTTTCACGGAATTAATCAATCACGTGCCGGCCTATGCGAAATACATGAAAGACATCCTCACAAAGAAGAAGTCGATCCGGAAGCTTGAGACTATCGCCTTCACTAAGGTGAGTAGTGCAATACTTCAAGGGAGTTCACCTCCAAAACTCAAGGATCCGGGAAGCTTCTCAATACCGTGTACCATTGGCGACACCACGATCAACAAAGCCTTATGTGATCTAGGGGCTAGTGTGAGTGTTATGTCGTACTCGGTGAGTAAAAGGTTAGGGATGAGAGAGCTTAAAAGCACCAATATCACACTCTAAATGGCCGATAGATCGACGAAGACACCATTAGGGATATGGGAAGATGTTCCCGTACGAATTGGAAAAATTTTCATCCCGGTGGACTTTGTCATTGTTGATATGGAAGAAGACTCCAACATTCCAATCATTCTAGGAAGACCTTTCTTACACAGCGCGGGTGCGGTGATTGATGTGAAACATGGAGAGCTCACTCTAGAAGTGAGAGATGAGAGTATAACTTTCAATCTTGACAAGACCACGAGAGCTCCCCGTTTGCATGAACCATGTTTTATGATTGATCATTATAGCCGGAAGGATGATAGGAAGAAGTCGGAACTCCAATGGAAGAAGAAAATTGAAGATGCTCCATTCAAAGAGCAAGTGAATTGTAACAAAGAGAGCTTGAAAAGCTCACCAAAGTCAAGCAATGAAGAAGATGGCCTCATTGGCCAAGACAAGAAAATGGGAGAGTTATCTCTATCAACTCAAGAGATCTTTAGTGATCAAGTAGATGAAGTGTGTGATCTTTGGGACGATGAATTTGAAGGGCTTTTCAATCCCTATATTGGTAATGCTATCGATCAAGACCGACAACAAGGGCAAAGATCTATTGAAGATCTTTATCATGACAATGAACAAGCTTTTGATTACTTCTTCAAGGTGTTAAGCAACATCAACAAAACCTTGGACATGCCCCCATAACATCTCACTAAGGATGAGAGTTTGGTGTAGTCCTCCCTAAACCACCATTTGTAAATATTTTTAACCCCCTAACTCGCACTTTAATTCTTATATTGCATTTTTGCCATTTTTGGATTTTTGTGCCTTGATCAAGGTAATTATCATTTTTGAGAGAAGTAAGGGAGGGACTAATGATTTCAATTGATGTGTAGTTCTTTAGCTTAGTGTGGGGATAGCAATTGCCTAGGCTATCCATGCCTTAGTAGTGCCCCCACAACGAAGAACACGAGATTTTGAAGAATGAAAAATGACAAGGGATATGCAAGTACACAGATGGAAATGAATCCGGGTAAAAGGGGCAGAATCCGAGCGTTTTCAAGAGAATCCGCCCGTCTTCAGGCAACCCGGGCGTCTTGGTCCGAATCGCCCGTCCTTCATGAGCTGAATTTTTGAAATTTTGGGACTGTTAACGAATCTGGGTGTCCTGCAAAAGAATCCGCCCGTCCTCAAAAAGACGCCTGTCCTTCAAGGGAAGCCGCCCGTCTTTTTGGCTGAGAAAAACAAGAAAAATCCCTGGAAAGGAATCCGCCCGGCTTCACTGAAAGACGCCCGTCCCGTAGCTGAACAATCCGAGCGTCTTTGCTCAAAGACGCCCGTCTTTAAGCGAGGATTTCCCAACCCAGAACAGACAGAATCCGGGCGTCCCGAAGGAAAGCCGCCCGTCTTCCCCCTGCATTACACACAAAACTGAAAACCCTCATCCTCTCCATCATAAAAACAAGATTTCCTCAACCACATTCATCAAAATCAAATCAAAACATCCTTCTAACAAAAATTAATCACTCCTCTTTCAACAAAAATCAAACCAAGCACAAAATCTTCAACCTTTGAGTCAATTTTTGAATTTATAAAGGCAAAGCCTTTCACCTTAAAATCGATTTGGGTACACTTGGAAATTGAAGATTTTCACTCTTTTCTTGGTTCAAGCATCAATGGCAAGGACAAAAGGAGCAACAAAGGCACCAAAGGCAAAGGCACTCTCAACAAGACAAAAGAGTCTTCAAGCAAAGAAAGCCTCATTGCCTATGGTCGTAGCTAGCTCAAACTTGGAAGTGCAACAAGAACAACCTCCCTTGGAAGCAACAACATCTACTACTCCGGAAATTGCTCAACTTTTGAACTATCCGGAGGTAATTTTCATTTCCAAATCCCATAGGGAAACTTTTGCCAATTTTGCTAGAAAATCCTTTCTATCCACCAAGTTTATTTGTAAAGATGCCTTAGATAAGTTGGGTGTCCTTGAGCAAACTAGAGCCTTCTTTAAAGCCATGGGGTTGGAAAAATTGTTTACAACAAAAGAATTGACATACCCCTCCCTTACCTTAGAATTCTTGAGTTCTTTGAAAGTTACAAAGGTAGAGACCATGGAAAACATCGAGTTCCGCCTAGCTAATGTTAGTAGGCGCATCTCCTTTGAGGAAATGAGTAAAGCTTTGGGTCTTGATGATTCACCTAGTTATTTCAAGAATGTTGGAAAGTATGACCCCGCTCCTCTTTGGGAGGCGATTTCCGGAAGGAAATTTGAGAACTATCATGCTAGTCGCGCTCTATTAGTTCACCATCCGGGCATTCGAGTGTGGCACAAGGTCATAGGGAACACCATCATTGCAAGAAAAGACACCAACCACTTTACCAAGCTCGATTTTGTTCTTCTTGAGTCGTCCTTAAACATTGGAAGGGAATTCACCAAGCCTTTCAACTCTCTAAGGCTTTTGGTGGATAAATTGCTAAATTTTGATTGTGGGAAGCAAGGCACTACCGTTATTGTAAATGGAGATCTAGTCACTCTTTTGGCTAAATACTTTGATCCGAACTTCAATAAGGATAGCAAGTATGTGGCAAAAAAGGGTGGTCATCTCATTGATTTGGATACTATGATAAACAAATACAAGTGGGTCTCTCATAACCCTCTTGACACCAAGTATGGGTGGCTCACTAGTGAGGCTTGATCTTTTACTTTGCCTTTGAAGATTTGTCGTTTAAGTGTCCATCAGACCAACTATCTCCTTCCCCTCTCAAAAGAGGCCGAATACATTATCCGACAACAAAGGGATGAAATTGAAATGCCCTCCTTTTCCATTGTCACACCACCCTATCCTTTCAAGTACCAAGAGTTCAAACCCGAAGGTGTTGAAGCAAGCAAAGATTATATGACTCTTCTTATGCAAGAGATGCATAAGCAAGCTTTTAAGGGTCGGGAAGATGCTTACTCAGCCCAATATCCACCCCTCCTTCATTTAGCTAGGCAAGGACTCCTTGATCCTTCATGTCCTTTGCCTAGTTGGGCGGATAGGGAAGTCTTCTTTCCGAGTGCATCTAGGGGTGAGATTCTGGGTGACGATGAGGTTGTCGGTGATGCGGTTGATGATAGCATTGATGAAGAGGCTAGTGAAGAAGAAGAAGAGGATGATGAACAAAGTGAACAAGAAAGTGAAGAGGGAAGTGGTGATGAGTCCACTTCTATTGAGGAAGATGATGATAGTGATGATATGATGGAATATTAGCAAGCTTTGGAGGCTCCTACCCTCTTGAGGTTTGTCTATTTCTCTCTTTGTTTTATTTATTTATCTTGATCATGATTGAAGTTGTCCTACCAACATAGAGGACTAACACCTCGGCCCCATTGAGGTGTTCTTATTTTACTGTTCCCACTTTTAAAAACCCAAAATGACAAATTTAGTTTCATGCATTGCATCGTGTGTGCATGAACTACACCCAACCTTAGGACATTAGAAATAATGTCTAACTCGGTTTGGGGAAGTACATACATACACACACAACGGGAGGTAATCTAAATTATCCTCTCCGTCATAAACAAAAACCATGCATCATGTAGTATAGATTAGTGTAGCTTGCATTTAGTGTAGAATTCATGCATCATGCTTGTATGATTTCCCATCATTTTGGCCATTGAGGACAATGCCCATATAGTGTGGGGATGGAGAATTCTAACTTAACTTCTATTCAAAAATCCAAAAAAATTGAAAATTTCAAAAAAACCATAAAAAATTGAAAAATTGAAAAACCAAAAACATGTTCATTTTCTTTGTAGTGTAGTCGTGTATATATTATTGTATCTATTGTGTCTGTTTTACCCTTGTTCATATTGATCGACTACGCCACATCCGAGACATGAGGATATTGAAGACCGCATGGTATGATCTTTCCAATCTCCTTTTTCCTATTTATGTTAATGACTATGTGGCTTTATTTTTATTGATGCGCTATAACAATGTGAACTTAGGACTTGCATTTAGTTTATATGTCATTTTAGTTGGAAGAATCATTTGCATTAGGATGTTTATATGTTAGTTGCATCATGGCATGTAGTTGCATGTTAGAAAAATTTTGCGAAACCGTCTACTTGGGAAGCTTGACAAGTGTATATAGGCCCTAGTAGATGCTTTTTCTTCTTAAGACTTTGCTTGTTAGAATACTTGTAAAACACCCTAGGATGTGTCATGCTAGTATCCTTTGACCCATAGTTTAAGGCCTAGTCAAGAATACCTTGTGGTGTGATAACTCCTTGGCTACCGTTTATTCCAAGGTGACTCTTGAAACCATGCATCCATCCATCATCCATGTTCTACCACATTTTTGTCATCAAAGGGAATGGGCACAAAAAGAATTTAACTTGAGTTCAATGAAATGAAAAGTGAAAGAAAGTTTGCAAAAAAATGCATAAAATGAAAAGAGGAGCAAAAATAGAACTCCTAAAGCTTCAAATATAAGCCACCCTCACTACATATGGGGTGACTTTGAAAATGTTCGAAAGAAATGCAAAGAAAGTTGTCAAGTGTTGAAATGCCAAAAATCAAAAGAAATGGCAAGAAAGTGTTCTCAAATGTTATATGCCACATGAAATTGGGGGTAAAAACAAAAACAAAAGCAAACTCCCAAAGTGAAACTCAAATATCTATTGATCCCTTTATCCACCGTATCCATTTTTGTGCATGGTAGAGAGGGGACGACCCTTCTTCTTGTCTAGGCAAGAGGGGGAATTCCGCGATCCTCCAGTGTTTCTAACATCATAGGGAGTCTACTCTTGACAAACGCATTTAACGATTGAGGACAAAGGTACCCTAGCTTGACACAACTTGAAGGTGATTTATTGGTATCCTTCTAGGCTCAGTAGTTTGAAGAAATTGCATCTATGAAGGAGTGTGTACCCTTGAATTGCTTCCCTTGTAGATAATTTCCGCCACTTAGATGAGGAAAGTGGCTATTCTTTTGTAGATGCATCCATTATTTGTTTTTGTGTGCTTAATGTTTGAATGTGTCGCCATTTTGGCAAGACCCACCTTGCCTTGCAAGAAGGCATCCTACCTCATGGTTGTCTTGTTGTGAGTTGAAGGGGCGGAGTGAGACCCGCTAATTGTCTCATATCGGTTATGTTATTAGGTTAGTTTAAATAATGGTCCTAGTCTTTGTCACCTCTTTACTCGGGACGAGCAAAGGTTCAGTTTGGGGATATTTGATGTGACCATAATTAGAGCATATTTAGTCCCCGAATTAGCCTTGTTCCCATGCTTTTTAGTGCATATTTGGGTCATTTATTGTCTTTAGTTCTTTGTTTTGCATATTCTTTGAGGTTTTGTGTCCTTGGTAAGAAAGGAGTGCAAACCTTGCATTTTCATGGCAAAACGAGACTAAATTGATTGAATTCAATGACCAAGCATCAAGGAGAGACAAGATTAGAAGGCCTTTGTACATACTATAGTAGATGGGCAATGATGAGGAAAGATCCTTGCATCCCCGAGGAAATCCCAAGGATTTTATGAAGAAAAGGGAAGAAAAGAAGAAGAAATGTGACTGTCCAGCAATCCGTGCGGATTGTCCTGAAGACGCCCATCCTCCACCTCCACAATCCGAGCGTCTTCACCACAAGACGCCCAGGCAGCAATCCCAGAAGACGCCCGTCTTCTCCCCAAGACGCCCGGGCAGAGACCCTCGAATCCGCCCGTCCCGTGCTAAAGACGCACGGATTCCAAGGTAGCACAACTTCGTCTTCTTCAAGCTTCAAGAAAGATGCCCATCCTTCCAAAAATATCGGCGTTTCCTTAAGTAGGGACTTAATCGTCATTTAAGCCCTTAGTTAACCTTAATTCCTACACCTAATCCCCACTATAAATACCCCATTAGTCTAATTAGATGAGCATGTTCTTCTTAGCAATATCTAGGGTAGTTAATATCAATCAAAAATCTCTTCAATTTTGTAATCAATAATTAATCAAGTTTTAATACAAGTTTTATTTCCATAATCTCTCTTTTGTTCATCCTTTATTTTGGGTAATTGATGAATATTTGGGTTATTATTGGGAGATTGACAACCTCTCAATCAAGCATCAAGTACTTCTTTTATTCTTTGTTTTATTATTGGAATCATTAGTAGGTATAATTCTCTTAATCCCTTTTTAATTATTGCTAATTACTTTCATCTATTCATCATGTTTCACCTTGTTGGTATGATTGACAACCTTGCTAGCATGTTCAACATGATAATGAGTGAGTAGTTCCATAGCTAGGGTTAATGGGTAATTAGGGGAACCAACATGGGGAATGATTCATGCTTAAATTTATATGCTTTCATGGTTTATTTGCTTGCTTGTTATGATCTCAACTCATGCACATGTTTGTTTGATGAAATGCGAGCCTATGAATCCTTGCATTTTTTTACCCATCACCTATCTTTTTAATGAGACTTGTAAGACATAAATCAACTCGAGTCTCATTAGACCATGCATGTTGTTGAGTAGGGAAGACTAAGTCGACTTTTAGGTGTTGTACAATCTAATCGATTCGGCTCCGGGACCCAAACTTTTCTAGGATTGTAAGATATAACCCAACTCAATCCATCACAACAATAATTGCTTGCTTATAATTTGAGAACATGTTTGTATGATCAATTCCCATGAATCCCCTATGACCCCATGATACCCTCGTGCTTTTTATCAATTGTTTACAACCCTTTTTAATTCATCTTGCTTGTTTACTTTCATTTCTATTTAGATTAGTGACCTTCTACATCAACCCAAATTGTGACACCCTTTAGACACCGCTAGTTGCAATACAAATCTCATCTCAATTCCCGTCCCTTGGGATCCGACCTTTACTTGCCTCTTTACTAATTGTAGAGTTGTTTGTGAAGCTATAAATTGTGTTTTGGTCTTGGTGCTCCTAACGACAAGTTACCGAAAAGATTTAGTCCGACCAGGTGCATTTGAGGTTTAGTGAAGAATTGTTACTTATGTTTTGAGGATAGTGAGTTTTACCCTTAATGTATATCTTGTAAGAGCTTTTATTTCTTGAGGATTAACTTGAATGGTGAGTAGTGGATTATGGAGTTAGAATTTTGGCGTAGTTACTGGTTATGGATTATGGGTAATTTACATATTTTAGACTGGAGGTGATTAAGGCCTTTATAGTATCCATGTGTCTTTATTGATTGACCTAGATTAATCTCAGTTTCTATTCTTATGGATTTAGATCGGTGAGTTCTCATAACAGGTTGTAACCTATGAACTTTTGATGGTATGACTTAACTTTATTTGGGTTATTTAGTGTTAACCTTAAGAATAAGGAGTGTCTTAGCCCAACTGCAGTTTGGATTGATTATATTGATTTGAAGACTTATGAACCTGGAGTCGGGAATTACGTATACCCATCATATCTTAATGTCTTAACCTTAGTACAATTATTTCTCTGGGGAATATTTTGGTTCAAATTACCTTAAAGGAAATTGTTGTTTGATGACCTTATAAGATTGAAATTGTTGCTTGGTTGAGTTCTTAACCCTCTAGTTGTTGTAGTGTTATGATTGGGAATTTAATGGTTTGCTAAGAGACCTTTATATTCATTTGATGGACTTCTAAGGTTTCTCCTTTGGATATCACTATGTGGATAATAGTAACAAATTAGTGTGTTCAATTGAGAGGTGCGTTGTTAGATGGTGGATTTTGGTTTGGTGTTCCATAACTCGAGAAACCTTATGAGTTTAATAACCTTATTGCTTTGGTGATGACTTCAGAATAGTAAAATCCTTTGAGTGTGTTATGCCTTATTAGGCTATTTTGGGTTTAGAGTATATCTCGAGTGCGGACTTGATGAGTTCAGAACAGTTTTAAGGGCCTTGTTAGTTAACTGGATTAGTTCTGTTTTGATAACCTATGTAATTTTGGTTAGTAAGATTGGAGTTTGGACTACTTGATGGATTCTTACCATGCTATTCTGAGAGGTTCCGCAAGTATGTAAGGTTTTGGATGAATGTTGTCTCAATTGATAATCTGGGAGATATGGATTAAGAAGTTTGACAACTTTGAACATGACAACTTAGTTGCCTGGTGTTACTAAGCTTGGAATTGGTTTCGATGGAAATAGGAAAGTTGGCATTTCATAGAGTAGTTGTACCGAGAATCTCAAGATGATTAATCTGTTTTTCTATCCATGAGAGAGTTTTGTGTGACTCTTGACTCTTTTCCTCTTCTAGAGCATTGGATTACTCAACTTGTTATCAATTCCCTCGACCCTTGCTTAAGTCTGAAAACTTTTGCTTTTGACTTGTCCTTAACTTTTCTCCTCGAATATTTCCACTTTAAACATAAGTTTTGACTTCTGTTAAATTTTGGTTATCTTGGAAAGTTTTAACATTTTGGGTTAGGACTCCAACTTTAAACATCACTTTTAGTTTTACTCTTGGTCAGTGTTTAAACTTGGTTTTGTTTCGAAATGTCTTAAAACTCCTTTGGAAATATACCGGAATTGTTTCAAATAAAGTTATTTAATGCCTCACAAAAAAAACATTCAAATGTTATGTTACATATACAAATTTGATTTATTCTAAGATTTTGAAGTAAATTTACATATCATGTTTTGGATTTCTACATTGGTTGGATGCTAGGACTTGTCATTAAAGACGTCTAATGACCAGTTCGGTACTTGCTAATGTTTGGTTTTAAGATTTGATTTTTTTCCAAATGTGGAATGGCTTTTATCTTGGAAGACAGGATTCTTGTTCGCAACACGTAATCTCTCGTTTCATGAGAAGAGACAAGTAATTTCTAATAGTTCAATTTTGAAAACTTGTTTGAAGGTTGTTTTGAACGCAACACTGACTTTACGAATCAGTCCGTTAGCTTAAACGTTTTAACAAGTATTTGCTACTTGAATTTTATTTTTCTACTTTCAAGTTTCGAGGACGAAACTTTTTCTTATCGGGGGAGGTTGTAACACCCGCCAATTTAATAAAATCTCATTTATTTTATTTTTATTTATGGATTCAAATTTTATTTATTTACTTATGTAAATTTATCGGTTTACGTTTATATCGTTAATTAATTTCGTTTTAACTCTTATTTCAGTCCGATTTTATTAACGGACCTGGCTTTTATATAAATGATCATTTTAACATTTCATTTTCCGAAAAAGCCAATTTGGGCTTAGTTGGTGCGTGTGTTTGCAGCACAAGTAATTATAACTTTGTTAAGTAATGATTAGCCAATAATTTTATATTTTTATTATTTTTTTAAAAATAATAATAATATGAGACTTAGTCCCATATGGTTTGTTTGGCCGTGGTTTGTTGAGCTAATAAGAGATATGTTGTTACACTTCTTACTCCTTTATAACTCTCTTATTTTACATCATTTGTCCACATTCATTAGTCTTTCAAAAAAAGAAAAAGAAAAACTAATTCTCTCCCTCCTTTGTGCCGTTAGATATTGCTCTCAATCACCGTCATTTATTCTTCAACCTTGCTCTGATTTGATCGTTATTAGTCTTATTCTATGGGTAATTCTATTACTCTTGTAGTTTTATCATTAGATTTTCATAACCTATGATTCATATGAGTTTATCTTTGTTTTTGTAGGCTATCAAGAGGACTCCGACGCAGAGGAGTATTTTGTTGATTCGGATCTTGACAAATAAGGTATCTTCGACGTTACTCGATATCGTAAGATGTATTTGTTGTAGTTGTATGTGAGGAAATTTGAGGATATTTATTAAAATGATATTTCTGGTCTGAATATGCATTTTTCTAAATTTTATTTTGGTCAAAAAGTATTTATTTCGGATTTTATATTGTTAATATGGTTTTTACGATTATAGCGATGCTGAACTGTTTTAATTAGATTTAAAAGAATAAATCATAAGGTTAATTCTCGAAAATTAAATATGTGGCCGAGACACTGTATATTAGGTTGTGTGTAAAATTTTAGGTCTTGAAACATTAATTTCGATTTAATAAATATTTTACAAAATTTGGTGAAAATCGTCGTAAAATCTCAAATCTGACTGTCTTTTTGTAAAACTAATATCAGCTGTTTTTATTTCGAATCTGCAAAAGTATTGAAAAGAGACTGATATTATTTTGAAGTCTAAAGTCTGCACAAAAAAGTTCCCTAAATTACGATGAACGGTTCGCTCATAATAAATTATTTGTGAACATGTCGCCTGTAAACCGCGTTTCAGACTTTTGCTCAAAGTTTCGTTTGTAAAATATATTTTCCTTTTGATACAGTGCCTAATATTTTTCTCACAGAAACTTTCCAATGTTTAGTTATGTTTAAAAATTTTCCTTACCTTAAAATGTTTTCTAACAGTGGATTTATGAATTGAAACATTATGGGTGACGTTTTCTCACAGTTTTTAGAAATGAATTTTTAGACCCCTTATACTTTCGTAATTTGAAGTTGGTTTTAAAATGAACGTTGTAGCCAAAAGCTACAGGAAACCATGAAAATTGTCCTTGCATCATTTATATTTTTCTGTATTTATTTTTGAATTTTACACTACTGTTGTTCCGTTTTATAAACTGTTTTAGAATTCCATCTCATTAAGGCCTAAATAATATATCTTTACTAAGGTATTTTAAGTCATTTGATAGTTTTAAGTTTTAATTACAGTGACTTATCTATTTTTAAGTCCTTGAATTAATTTTATACTTTTGGAAGTAAAGTTTAAGTTTTCTGTTTTGAAAAATTAAAGTGTAGTTCACTTGCGAGCATTTGAATAATATATATAATGAATAATATACTATCCTTGGGATATTTTGAGTTTGGAATAATTAAAGTAAGGGCAAAGAATAATGAACTAAGGCATACGGGTTCTTAGACAGCCATATGATTGGGTATCCTGCGGGCGATACAGATTGTCGTAGAGTCATGTACATGTACTTAGACTGGGACTTCGCACTATGTGGTAAGACGTGTCCTATTATAGCCTGTTGCCTAGTGAGTGGACTTGGAGTTGGTCACCTTTGCGTGACATTGGGTTCCCAAAACTAGTGTAAGATGCTGCGGTGTCAAGGAGTATAGCTAAAGTGAATATCTAGCCTGTACTATATTATTTCCATTCTGTCATTTGAGGAATTTTGCTTTTAAGCATGCATCATGTTTATCTCAAGCGTGAGTTTGGTAATTTATTTTCGTTACATATGTTTTGATATTTCAATCTATTTTTGATATGTTATTGCTTCTGTAACATTTATATCATGTGATATGGCTTGGAGAATGTCAAGTTACACCCCACTGATTGTGGTTGTTATGTTTATAACATGACAGGTGTTAGCTTTACTGGGGATTTCTGTGTGAGCTAGCGAATAGTTTGCAGATCCTACTCAGTTTTTCTGCTTTCTTTTATGGTTTTAGTCTTGAACACTTTTGGAGGTTTTCTTTATTTTTCGCCCTTTTTATAAAAGTGGCATTTGTTTATACTTAACCATTTAATTTTATCCTTGAAAATTTTATTTATTCTTAATTTATAATAGTTAGTACTTTTATCTTTGTGTATTTAATCCCATTCGACAGTGTTTTCGCCACTGTTTTGCACTAGATTTTATAGGGGATTACACATTTCATATCTTTCGCTTCCTATTATGTGTGTTCTATGAGGTTTTGTGCCCTTGGTAGGAGAGGAGTGCTAGCCTTGCTTAAACGGAGCAAAACGGAGCTAAATTGGTCACATCTAATGACCAAGCAACAAGGAGGAGATCAATACTAAACGCCTAAGTCAATAAAACAAGTAAATGGGCAATGATGAAGGACCCCCACAACTTCTGAAGGACTCCCACGAGTTAGGGGGCAGCCAAATGAAAGAAGAAGGAAAGCTGCACTTCAGGACATGCGTCCCAGAGCTAGGACGGGCGTCCCAATGCTAAGGACGGGCGTCCCCAAGCTGAGCCCGAGCGTCCCCAAGGTAGTTCGAGCGTCCCTCAATGCAGGATGAGTGTCCATCAGAAGGAGGTCGTGCATCCCAAGCTAGGACTTGCAAGGCGTTGAACTTCATTTAAGGGGCTCAATCGTCATTTAAGCCTTTAGTTAACCTAATCCTTGTACTTAGTATAAATACTCCTTTGTAATAGGAGATTAAAGGGAGGTAGATTAGAGAAGTGAAGTAGTAGATTAGGAGGGTCAATTAGAGATTAGAGAAAGATTAGACATTAATTAGCTTAATTACACTTTAATCCTTCCTTAATTATTATTCAATAATTCTTAGATCTAGTTGGGTAATTGAAGATTATTTGGGTTTTTATTGGAGAATTGACAACTCTTTATTATCAATCAAAATTTTCTTCTATTATTCTTTCATTTACATTTGCTCATCTTAAGATTGGTATAATTTCTTTACTCCTTACTTAATTATTGCTTATTGCTTTACTCTTCCATCATGGTTATACTTGTTAATATGATTGACACCATTGTTAACATATTTTCCATGATAATGAGTGAGTAGTTCCCTAACTAGGGTTAGTGGGGGATTAAAGGAGTTTATCATGGGGTAGATCTATACTTATCAAGTTCATATGAATGCTTTCTTGTTGTAATTTCAACTTATGCACATGTTATGTTTGATGAAATGCTTGATTGACAACCTAGCATGGTTCTCTTATCCGTTCAACAAGACTTGTAAGACATAAACTAACTCAAGTCTTGTTAGACCATGCATATAGTTGAATAGAGAAAACCAAGTCGACGTAGGTATCTTAAAGTTTTGATCAACTCGGCTCCGATACCTAAGTCTCCCTAGGAATTGGAAGATATAAACTAACTCGTTTCCATTACAACAATAATTGCTTACATCTATGTAACTTATTTATGTTATCTCATCATAATTCCCCTATGAACCCATGAGACCCTAGTGTTTTTAATCAATTGCTTACAACTCTATGTGCTTACTTTGCTTTGCTTTCATTTATTTACTTTTCCTTTGTTAAGTAGTTTAAATTGCAAATCTCAACCTCAACCCAAATTGTGACACTAAGACATAGCTATTTACAACCGATAAGTCAATACAATTCCCGTCCCTTGGGATCCGACCTCTGCTTACCTCTCTACTAAGAGTAGTTTTTTGAGATTATAAATATCGTTTGAGGGCATAGAATAGACGATAATTCCAGAGCTACATAAAAAATGGAGTCGTTGCCGGGGACGATATTCAATTGAGTTGTTATCATTTGTTGTTTTTAGTTGTGTCTTTCTTAACCTTGGGGAAGTCAATATCCTCAAGGTATTTTTAATTGTTTTCTAGTTGTTTTATTTTTGCATGTCTAGGAGATCAGAAGGCGGTCTTTTGCCTATTAATCGTAAAATCAAGAGAACTTTGACAAATATTAGAAGAACCGTTAGAGGTACTTCAACAATTGTGGGTATTGAAGAGCTTGTGGACATTGGTATCATCCAAACAAATAGTGTTAAGTTTACCAACCCTTTTGCAAGACAAGGAGAGGATAACCCAATTCCAAACCAACCACAAAATCAACCTACAATGCCTAAATTCTCATCTCATTCCGTACCAACCGAGAAGAACCTACCTAATTGTACTCCAATACCACCCCACTTCACCGGTAATTTTATTGCCAAATCCGCATTCATACACTTAGTCAAACAAAGTCAATTTGGAGGGATGCCTAGTGAGGATCCTCATCTACACATGGAGATTTTTTGTGATTATTGTGATTCAACTTCCCATATGGGGGCAACACAAGATCAAATTCGATGGGTATTGTTCCCTTTTTCCTTGATTTGAACCCCAAAGCAAAGGTTGAAGAGCCTAGATAAGGCCACTTTTAGAATCGATTCATGGAAGAAGTTAGCATTTGCCTTTTACAAGAAGTTTTACCATCCGAAGAAAACCAACATGTTAAGAGCCCAAATCACCGGTTTCAAGCAAAGAGACGAAGAGTCTCTATATGAGGCGTGGGAAAGATTCAAAGATACATGTCGCTCTTGTCCTCATCATGGGTTAACCGAATGGTTTCTAGTCAAATAATTATGAAATGAGTTGTATGAAGACTCAAGGAATATGCTCAACATGGGTTCTAATGGAAAATTCACCGAGGTAGATGATAACCAAACTTGAGCCAAGATAGAGGAGATGGCAGTTCACAACTCTCAATATAGTAGGCTAAGAAAAGCTACTAGGGGAGGGAGACATGAAGTTGACTCCGTCACACAATTGAGTGGCGATTTGGGTTCCCAATTATGCTCCCATATTGACACAATGAACTTGAAATTTGACAAGGCCGTAGCCAAGATGAACGAGGCCTCTCAATCACCCAAGCGACATCAACAAGTCAATGCAATGGTGTCAACGTTTTCTATTCCAAATGGAGTATGTGAGAATTGTGGAACTTTGGGACATAATCAACAAGTGTGTAGGGGCACAAATGAGCAAGTTAATGCTTTCCAAGAATACAAGAATGGCACCCCTTACTCCAACTTTTAGACTGAAAACACCATATTTTATCCAAACTTCTCATATAAAAGCGAAAATGTTCAAAATCCTCAACCAACATACACCCCACCTCCAATGACAAATCCTACTCAAAGACCCTCTTTCAACCAAAACAAAGGATTCCAAAACAAACCCTCTTACAATCAAGCCAATGACCAAGCTTTTGATGTTCAAGAAGCGGTCCTTCAAATGCAAAAGAACCAACAAGACTTCTTCACTCAAATGCAAAGAGATAGCCAAGCAAAATACACTACCATCAACAATATCCTTGCTCATACCAAGATGTTGGAAACATACATGACCCAATTAGCCTCTTCGAGTTCCCAAAGGCTAAAAGGACAATTACCTCCCCAAGGTAATCCTCCTACAAAGCATGAAACCATCAATGCCATTCACTTGAGGAGTGATACACAATATGAGGGACCTAAGAAGCCGATTGAAGAGGATGTTATTGAGAAAAGTGTCAAGCAAAGAGATGTGATAGAACAAAGGAAGGAGTTGGAACCATTGAGGAGAAATCCTAGTGTAGTGGAACCAACTACCAATGAATCATTGAAGAAGAGAAATGAAGAGAAGGCCAAATAGATTAAAATAGAACCTATTGTGATTAGACTTCCGTTTCCAAGTCGCCAAGCCAAGCCCAAGCTTGATGAGCAACTTGGGAAATTCATGGAGACTGTGAAGAACTTAGAGGCTTCCATCCCATTTACAGAGTTGATCAACCATGTGCCGGCCTATGCAAAATACATGAAAGACATCCTTACCAAGAAGAAGTCCATTAGGAAGTTGGAAACTATCGCATTCATAAAGATAAGTAGTGAAATACTTTAAGGAGATTCCCCACCTAAGCTCAAAGATCGGGGAAGCTTCTCCCTTCCATGTACCATCGGCGACACCACGATCAACAAAGTAATATGTGATCTAGGTGCAAGTGTGAGTGTCATGCCGTACTCGGTATGCGAAAGGCTAGGGGTGGGGGAAGTGAAGTGCACTAATTTGACTCTACAAATGATGGACCGAACAACAACAAAACCACTTGGGGGTATGGGAAGATGTACCCGTGAGAATTGGAAAGTTTTTTATACCGGTGGACTTTGTTATCGTTGACATGGAGGAAGATTCCAATATACCGATCATTCTAGGAAGACCGTTCTTACACACAGCCGGAGCGGTGATTGACGTAAAGCACATGATGCTCACACTTGAAGTTGGTGACAAGACAATCACCCTTAATCTTGAAAATACTATGAGAGCTCCCAACTTGCACGATTTCCATTGCTTACCATCTGCCGGGTGTCTTAGCTTTCCATCATTTATTCTTCCTGTTTCATGCCAAGTTAACATTTTTGCATCATCGGGATTCGCATAAATCCTTATGACTCTTGGTATCAATGGAAAATACCACAACACCTTAGACGGGATCCCTTCCTTATCCTTATAACGCCACTCCAAACATTTAGGGCAATTGGTTAAGTTTTGATATAATTTCCAATACAATATGCAATCATTTGGACATGCATGTATTTTCTCATATTTCATACCCACTCCTCTTATTAGTTTTTTCGCCTCATATGTCTTAACAGGTAGAACATTACCATCAGGAAGCAACTCCTTTATCAAGGCTAAAAAACTAGTGAAACACGTGTCACTCACCCCATTTGCCCCCTTGATATTATACAACTTCACCACAGCCGACATTTTTGTGAACTTACAACCAGGATACAGAGGTGCTTCAGACTCACACAACTTCTCATACATGTTGTTAAGGTCATCCCAATTACTAGTGTCATCACCTACATCTTCAAACGCAATGGACTCATCATCATTCTCTTCATTATCTATTGACCCAACATTCAACTTCTCTACTTCCAACTCTTCCAACTAAAAAAACTCGGCAAACTCAGGATCATCAGTTAGCCTTTCGTGTACCTCAACATCATCTTCTTCAGAGTTATTCTCTTCCTCTAATGATTCCCCATGAAAAATCCAAAGTGTATAGGATCGACTAAATCTCCATTTTTCTAGGTGTATTTTAACGTCCGGAAAAGCCATATAGCTAATATTACCACATCTTTCACAAGGACATGCAATACTAGAAGAACCTTTCAAATTGTTCGAAACGAATTCATAAAATTCAGCTAAACCATCCTTGTAGGTGCGGTCACTCATATTTGCATCAATCATCCAAGTTCGAGTCATTATTCTACAATCGTAATAATAGGCAACTAATTCAGAAAATACAATAATAGGCAAACAAATAAACGAAATTCGGGAATGACAATTAAGCTAAATTATCAACAAATTAGATAATAACCCAAAAATCCTATATCTATAAGAGTTGCTAAGAAACATATATATACCTGATTGATAAACACGATGAGGGAGAGAAGACGTGACAACAGTGACGGAGATGAAGACAGAGAGATCGATCGGGGAGGAATGGAGGATGATATAGTAGCGATATTAGCTTGTGTTTGTGTTTGTAGCGTATAGCAGAATAAAGCAATATGTTGTTCTTAAGATTTTCATAATATTAATAACAACGGTTATTGAGTCTACAACCGTTGTTAAAAGGTATTGAAAACGGGTTCTAATATAACCGTTGTGATTACTTTTCACTAATTTGGCGCCAAACCATTAACAACGGTTAAAATTTAACCGTTGTTATTAGTTTTTTCATTAACAACGGATGTTTAAGTATGACCCGTTGTTAAAACCAATAACAACGGTTAACAACACATAACCGTTGTAATTAAGTTTGTAAAATTCGCGGAATAAATTCTACAACGTGTTTTGATGATTTTCGTGAATAAGCGTTGTTAAAGGGCCGTTGTGGTTGCCTGTATTTGTAGTAGTGTTCGTATCAAGGTCTATGGAATAGAACAATTTCTATGGAGCTAGTCCACAACCTATTATACGGTTCAATTTTAGAAAGAGATTTTTGTCGTTAGCAATACTGGTTTAGCGGAGACTCGTGTGATAACTCACTAGCAAGCGGATTTCTTCGCTAACGACTCTCATCATTGCAATCCTTGCTTATCGACTAAAGATTGTGGCCTTACTCATTAGCACCTAATCACTCTGAGGGACAACCAAGGGGCAACGATTCTCAAAAGCCGATTTCCGACAAACCCATCACAGCCGCCTAACCGAGGGACAATCCGAGCAACGATAACCGAGGGACATTCCGATAAACGAGGGACAACCGTCATAGAAGGGACCTCCGAGGCGTGGTGATCTTTCAAAAAAAAAAAACTTTTTAAAAAAAAAAATCCGCATCTACTAGAAACCATTAGTCAGCCCACCACATCATTTTACGCGGGTAAAGAAGACAACATCCCTAGCATTAACGGTTTACCCGACACTTTTAAAAAAAAAAATAAAATAAAAAAAGCATACCGCATCTACTAGAAACCATTAGTCAGCCCACCACATCATTTTACGCGGGTAAAGAAGACAACGGCCCTAGCATGAACAGTTCATCCGACACACTTTAAAAAATAAACCTTTATTTTAAAAAAAAAATGGGTCTTACTCTATGACCGTCTTCTTGTTCCCGTCTCTCAAGCCATCGATGCCCAAACCCGTCATAGAAGAATTTTTTTCGAAACAAATATTGTAAAAAAAAAAAAAAAAGTGGGTCTTACTCGATGGCCTTCTCCGTGTACCCGTCACTCCAGCACATCGATGCCCAAACCCGTCATAGAAGAATTTTTTTCGAAATAAATAATTTTTTTTTTTTTTAAAAAAAGTGGGTCTTACTCGATGGCCTTCTCCGTGTACCCGTCACTCCAGCACATCGATGACCAAACCCGATGTAGAATAATTTTTTTCAAAAAAAATAATAATTTACGGACGATAAATGTTTTTCACCATGCACCACGCCTCGAACTAAGGGTCTTACTCGAATGCCATCTTCGTGTACCCGTCACTTAAGCAATCGATGCCCAATCTCGTCTATGATAGTTCCCCCAAGTCGTGGTGATTTACCACGGCACGGGGTTGTGCGGACTTACACGATGGCCACAATAGCGGCAAACGATGCCGAAACCCGTGTGCCTCTCACGGGCCCCCGAGACGGGATGCATGGCGGAATTTTTTTTTTCTCGATGATAGGGCCTTGCCATGCCCACGCCTCTGAGTAGGGGTCCTTATGCCTACGGCAACATGCACCATGGTGCCTAGCCCAACCGCTATAGCCAACAATGCCGAAACCCGTGTGCACCTCACGGGCCCCCGAGACGGGTTTGCATGGCGGAAAAATTTTTTTTTTTTTCATCTTAGGGTCTTGCCATGCCCACGCCTCGGAGTAGGGGTCCTTATTCATACGCAAACATGCACCATGGTGCCCAGCCGCCCAAGCTCCTCACTACCCCCTATAGAGGCTTTTTTGATAGTTTTGGTCTTGTAGCATGAAACATTGGGTGTGCAGAATAGCGATACATTTTTGTAACACCGTTTTGGAGGACCAAATTAGCTTTGATTTGGGAGCTTGATATATGGTTGGAAAGCTAACTTGGAGTACTTGATGCTGGAAAAAACAATTTCGTCATTCGGAATTTTTTTGAGGGAGTTATGGGTCTCCGAAGTCGGGTCATTTTCTGCGGGCGCGTCTGCTGCCTAAATTGTTCGGACTTGTTTCGGTCTCGGAAACCGCGTCGGGGCGAGCGGTGTCTCTATGCGTGTTGGGTGTGCCCTTTGTGTGGGTTGTGTTTGGCACTTTGGGCATCCTCCACCTCATTTTCCACCCACCTTGCAACTTAATATCACACTACCAATGGTTTTGAGCATTTGTAGGCTTCGTTGCTCGGACAAATATGTCCCGAGTGGAAAAATGCTCATGGCGCCGTTGGGCAAGCGGCGGGTGTGTGTGCGGGTGGTGCGTCGTATGGGACCAACCAAGCATCTAGTGTCCGTTCCTTGTTAAAATTACCCTATGACCGTCCCCAACAACTCTATGAAGTATTTGGGCTCGGTTACCCGGGATGCCGTATCGGTAGTTGAGGTATAGCCTTTCATAGCTTGTGCTAAGGAGCCATCAAGGTAACCGAGTCGGGATGACTTTCGGTTGGTTGTCCTTTACGACTCGTGGTCAACGAATCATATAATTACCTTAGAAACCTCCTAAATTAGCGTTTCACGCTTCGTTGCTCGGTAAAATCCGTTCCGAATTGAAAAATGTCCGCGCATGGCTTTATAAGACGCCCGTGGCTAGGCAATGCACGCTCATGGCCTAGGCAGCTAACCTCAAAATGCCCCTTGGCCTAGGCATTTCACGCCCATGGCCTAGGCAATTAACCTCAAAATGCCCCTTGGCCTAGGCATTTCACGCCCATGGCCTAGGCAACTAACCTCAAAATGCCTAGGCATGGGTATTCAACGGAAGTGCTCGGTCACTTGGTGCCCATGGCCTAGCATTGCTCGGTCAGTGGTGCCTATTGCCTGAGCAGTGCTCGGTCATTGGTGCCCATGGCTTAGGCATTGCTCGGTCACTTGGTGCAAATGGCCTAGCAGTGATCGGCCATTGGTGCCCACGGCCTAGGCATTGCTCGGTCACTTGGTGCCCATGGCCTAGCAGTGATCGGCCATTGGTGCCCACGGCCTAGGCATTGCTCGGTCATGGCTAGGCACTTGCTGCACATGGCCTGGCCATTGCTCGCCCATTGGTGCCCATGGCCTAGGCATTGCTCGGCCATGGCTCGGCATTGCTCGGTCATTGGTGCCCATGGCCTAGGCATTGCTCGGCCATGGCTAGGCATTGCTCGGTCATTGGTGCCCATGGCCTAGGCATTGCTCGGCCATTGGTGCCCATGGCCTAGGCATTGCTCGGCCATGGCTAGGCATTGCTCGGTCATTGGTGCCCACGGCCTAGGCATTGCTCGGTCATTGGTGCCCATGGCCTAGGCATTGCTCGGCCATTGGTGCCCATTGCCTAGGC